>NW_027202736.1:0-164756 GCF_024711535.1 Dipodomys merriami | reverse complement strand
TGAATTGGGCCTTGTAGGCCATGAGTTCAGATACCAGCACTCCGACAAAATGAATCGTGGAGTAAGAAGCTGATGGTGACACATGTTTTCCTTTCCTGTGAAAGTCCTGGGTGTTTGGTATAATTGTAATACCTATGCAGACCTATATCCTATGTAATCAATGTAAGCATTGTTCTATGTGCCATAATAATCAATAAAATAGTCACTACATGAATGAAACAAAACATAAAATGAAAAACTACACTGAAAGCAATATGGAGCCAACATATGTATGTAAATATAAATCACATATTTAAAATGTACATGAATAGGATGTTTTCTAGTGTTGGGGGATCGATTTCAGACCTGAGGTGTACACATGAATTTCTTGACTTCAATGAGGCCAGCTTCCTCATTCCACACAGTGTAACAGAGTTACCCAGACTAAGAGTTCCAATCCCAATCCTGGCAGAAAAAAAATGACACCTTTATGCTATGTGAGGCCCAATTCTTAGGAAATGAAATACCAATTCTTAGGTGTTTCATTATGCCTCCATTTAATGAATGTGAATGTTTAAATGCTTCATAAAGTATTGATGATCAGTGTTCTATAACAAAATTGTATATAATTTTATCGTAGAATCATTCAAGAACTGCCCATTCAGTCATAACATAAATCACATTCTATTGGTATTTGTATAGATAGTAATGAATTTCTAAGGCTCTCCTGCCATTTGGAGGTGGCAGGACCAGGATTCAATCTGTGGGCTCCAGCTCCCACCACTTAAACCTGAGGATAAGGAACTCACTGGTCTGTCCAAGAAGAGCAACATCAATGATTAAGCAGGAACCAGTGGCTCTCAGCAGGCCTCCTTGATATTTACAAGGCTGTGATAGGAGGATCATGGGCAAATTCACCCTAGGCAAGAAAGTCCTGGAGACCCCGATCCAACTTCAGTGTCAACAAAGCTGTGTGGCTCCAGTGGTAGAGGGCTACCACTGGAGCAAAAGCAGCTTAAAGAATGTGCCCAGATCCTGAGTTCAAGGTCCAGGACTGGCAACAAACAGACATACACAACAATCTGTGCAACCATCCAGCTAAAGCACGTCACCCTCTTGTACCCAACTGAATTGGACAAAGTTCCATGGGAAAGGGGCTGGGGGAGCCGCTGTCATCTTGACTCTACCCATGGTGCCTGCATCTCATAATTCCGGCCACACCCCCATTTTCTCATGGTTCTTTCTGACCAATGCAATACAAGAATTGTATCCATGCCTACATTCCATGCTGCCCAGCACCAGGATTCCGTCAGTTGTTCGACACTACCACCAGCAGTTGAGGAAGGTAGAGGTGGCTGAGTGGTGAGCAGGAGATTCGATGAGACTTTGGAGTAGAATAGGAAATTGATGTCCTAGTCAGTGAGTGGGAGAATAGAGGATTTCCCAGAGCCTGGTAATGTGGCCAGCCCATCTTTCCCATCCCAGTGCTCAGATATCTGAAACAACAAGACTCCATGAGAGAGCTACGGACAAGAAACTACTGCCAGAACACCGGCAGAAGAATCCTTCCATCAGACCTGCAACATTCAAGAAAACAAAGAACAGGAAAAAGGGAGGGATCCCCACGACAAACACCCCTGGGGAGCATGATTCAATGGAGCGTCTGGCCAAAGCTGTTGCTGATTGCGGGCCTCCCTTGCCTTTGGACACAGTCACAGTCAATGTTCCTGATACCACCAAGGATGTGCAGAGGTGCTAGCGACATGTGATACCCACCCTGAATTGCAGCAAATGAAACCAGGCATTCTGTGCCAAGATCCAACCACTGAAGCAGGAAAAGACAAATCTGCTGGATTGACTGGAGAAAGAGAGGGAGAAGATAGCTCAGGTGCACTAAGCACCAAAAACAGAGCTAGAGATCCACAAACCACCCATACAGAGGTTGGTTTCAGCAGAAAGTGATTTACAATCTGCACTGGCCCAAGTCAAGCAGGCAGCCAATGGCAGAGAAATAGAGCAAGGAGTTCTCACCAGCCACCTGTACGTCTCAAAACAGCACATGGCGGAACTGGAAATGGTGGCTTCTGTGGTCACTACTGCACAGAAGGAGAAAGAAATGTTCTTCACAGAGCTGATATATGTGACACTTCAGCTCGAGGAAAAGACCAGAAGTTTCGAAGACCTGGAGAAAGTGAACACAGAATTTCAGGAGAAGCTGGAAGTGCTCTGGACACAGAAGAGTAACAGGAAGAACAGAATCTGCAAGTTCCAACAAGTGCTGGTGGGGCGTGGTTACTGGAGAGACTATTAGACAATCTGAGCTGGATGGTGAACTCAGAAAATCTGGAGAGAAACACCTTCACGGAGGACCTCAGCATTGACAGGCCTGAATGGAGGAGGAGGTTCCTTGGCTCATGGACCAGGTGAACCAATTGACAGAGGAGAAGGAGCAAAGTATGAGGCAGGTGCTTGACCTAGAGAATGAGCTGGGGGAACTGAGGAGGAAGCTGGCAGAACCATCTCAGGCTGAGAGGCAGTTGCAGGCCCAGGAATACCATAGACAGATGGAATTGAAAAACATGGAGAAACAACTTCACATCCAGGTCAAGGAAAACCAGAGCTCTGTCTCCAGAATGCGGAGCAGCAGGAGCAACTACAGAGACTGGAGGAAAAGGCCAAAGATTGTCAGGAGATCCCCGAGACCCCACGATGCACATGTGTGTGAAACCCATAACAAGAGGAACAGCTGGCTCTGCTGTGGGATGCTCTCCACAGGGTAAGTGGTGAGAAGGAGGAGCTCACAAGCATCCTGGACTCACAGCAGCAGGTGAAGAAACAATTGTGGGAACAGCTAGTCCACTCAGAGGAGAAGATAGATGAATGTAAAGAGGTGGCTAAGAGAGAGAGAGCCAAGCAGCTTGGGAGCTGCAGGAGCAGCAGGAACAGTCCCTGGCCCAGCTGCAGGAGTTCAGAGCCACCTGTGAGCAGCACATTGCCTCCAATGAGTGGCTCAACTCTGAGGAGGCCCTGCAATAGACCCTGCAGAGGCACACCCAGCTGAAGCAAGTGCAGGGCCCAACCAACTGGGGGGACCACGTGCCCCCAAAGTGGCAGGACACTTTTTACTTCCTGGAAGTGACCAGACCACAGGAGGAGAGCCTGTAGGCCCAGCTGAGCTTCCTAGTTTTCCCTGGGGAGTGGAAGTTGTGAGCCCTGGAGAAGCAAAAGGTGAGGAGGTGACTTCTCCCAACGTGACCATCGCAGAAGACAGAGACATGCCCCAGACCTAGAGTGACATGGCTCTGCGAGCACTCTCAAAGGCTGAGCGGCGGCCCCACTGCAGGCGCCCTGCTAACACAGCAGCTCAGTGCAAGATGGTGCTGGAGCCACAAGCCTCCCGCCTCATGAGCTGCTACCACAGCAGGCATGAGGATGGCAATTGGGACACGTGGGCATCCAAGAAGAAAATCTGCTTCGTCCATGACCTGCATGATGAGGTGGACTTCCATAGTCCAGCAGATTAACTACACCATCGATGCAGCCACCTGTCAGCACACATTTGCACCATAAAGGAGTCCCTCCTGTCGTGTAAAGAGCAGATGTTCAGCCTGGATGAGCTGTGTTTGGAGAAAGACAAGCATGTGTGACGGCTCTCCCAGAAGATGGAGAAGAGAGAGCTGCTGTTGCTACTCGCAGGGGAAGGTGCTGACAGAATGCTCCAGATGCCTTCATAGGCTGAGACCCCCACCACCACCGCCCCTTCAGACACCTCAGGCTCCAGAGTGGGTGAAATGAAGGAGGAGCAGAAAGGTTTTGAAGAATTGCAACTTCAAGACCCTTGGAAACTGCCAAAGGAGAGGTCAGAGTTCCCGACCACATAGAAGACTCCCCCACGGAGCACATCCTGTGGCAGATGCCCCACGCCCAGAGCAGCCTACAGCTCGAGGGCTTGGGCAAGGGCTGCTCCCTCCCTTTCTTCTGTAGACTCATGCAGATGATAAATTTCTATGTGACACAATGACTCTCAAAACCTCAGCGGCCACCACAAGTACGTGGCCAGGTGGCCTTCTCTCAGGCCTCTATCTGCCAGGTGATGGGAAGGGTAAACTGCGGGTCGAGTAGGGTAGAGGCTGCCAGGAGGCGGCCAAAATTCAAGGGACATCTAATGGCCCATTGGTGGCCAGGGAAGAGGTCGATATTTTGCTTATCACAAAGAATAATTTGTTTTCAAAGGAAAAAAAGCCTCCAACAAAGATTTGTTCTTCCAGTCCTGGGGCTTGAACTCAGTGCCTGGCCACTGTCCCTGAGCTCTTTTTGATCAAGTCTGTTGCTCTACCAGTTGTGCGCCACCTCTCCTTCCAGCTTTTTCTGTGTGGAATCAAACCCAGGGCTTCAGGCGTGCTAGGCAACTACTCTACAACTAAGACACACTCTCAGCTAGGATGATCCCTGGTCCTCACACATCCATATGGACATTCCTCAGCTAAATAGAAAGTAGGAGCTAGGATGACTATGAAGCACAAGTCTGGTTCACACAGAAATATTCCTCAGCCCCCTCTTCCCACACCCTTAGTTGAAGTTTCTCTTCTACCATTTGGGATGAGAGAGGGAGAGGGGAGTCCTGAGAGGAATACCAACAACAGTGCCCACCTGAGCCCCACATCCTTCCCCACACAAGTGGTTCTACAGATTCCGATCTTACCTGACTCAATGTGGAGTCTACACTGACTCTCCACCCCTGCAAGGCTCAGGATGAAATAGAGGTCAGTCCTGGCCTCAGCCCACACTTAGCATGGAAGGTCCTAGTCCCAGAACCACTTCCACCTCTGACTGCCGTGTTAGCATGGACCACCACCATTCACCACTATATTGGCGGTGATGACCTCACAGATGGATTCCAGGAAGAAGGTCTATGGCAAAGAGCAGAAACAGCAGGGTGAGCAGGGCAGAAAGAGGCGGAGTGATTGCTCTGGGATCTTCCTCCTTGAAGCCCTCCCATCCAGCCAGGACCATGCTGACCTAAAGCATGGCCAAGTCCAGGGGGTGAGACAAGATGCAGGAGCAGGGACTAAAGGCGGTACTGCTTTGACTTGAAGCACTTGAAAATTCCAATTACATTTGGCCCATGCTAATCTCAAAGCCAACATGCAATACCTCTCGTTGTTGTTGGTTGTGAGCATTGTCTCTGAGCTCTTTTTCTCGAGGATAGAACTCATCACTTGAGCCACAGGGCCACTTCTTGTTTTCTGATGGTTCATTGAGGATAAGAGTCTCACACACTTTCCTGCCGATGCCGTCTTGGAACCGTAAAGCTCCCGATCTCAGCTTCCTAAGTAGCTCGGATGACAGGAGTGAGCTACCAGTGCCCAGCATGTGATACCATTTGAAGGCTTCTTGATGAGTCTGTAAAAGGAGCCCCAAAAGGCCTAGATAGACATTGACCTGACTAAGGAGCTGGGATGGGGGAAGGCTGACCTTCTATCCATTCTGTTCCTTAAAATCAAAGATGCCAGATGGTGTTGTATGCATCAAACTCTTCGGCCAACAACCACCAGGCTTAGTGGGGAAAAGGTAGAGAATACCCAAAGATTGCAGTGTAGAAATCTTTGATGTTGCATGCATGTGGGGTGTGTTTGTGTGTGTGTGTGTGTGTGTGTGTATGTATGTGTGTGTGTGAACACAAGGCCTAGGCTCTATCCTTGAGTTTTCTTGCTCAAGTCTAGCACTCTGCCACTTGAGCCATAGCCCCACTTGCTTTTCTATAGTTAAATGTAGGTAAGAGTCTCAAGGACTTCCATGTCCAGTGTGGCTTTGAAGCATGATGGGGGCCCCAGGGAAGCAAGAGTAAACACAACTCGCAGGTACAATCCCTATGGTGGGAGACTCCTGCCCCCTGGTGGCCAGACACGGGACATCGCCCCTCCCCTCTCCCTCCCCCCTTCCCCTCCCACCCCCCCCACCATCGTCCTATACAGTTCAATTTGGGAAAGTGACCCGGGGCCCAGCTGATTTTGCTCACCCTGAGTGCTGATGCCAGAGCAGGTCTGGTCCACCCTAGGCCAAGAGAGCTCCAGGAGGCCTGGCTCTGAGGGGCACAAGGAAGGGAGAGGTCAGCTCCAGGCCAAGCTAAGAGCCTTTGCCCATGGACACCTCTACTTGGCCTTTCTGATCACTGTAAGGCCTGTCAAAGAACAATCCCAAAAAAACAAAATTGGAGCTGTGTCTCAAAATGGTCGAGCTTTAGCATTGAAACAAAGATCTCAGAGACAGGGCCCCCAAGCTTTGAGTTCAAGACCCCCAGCTGACCCTCCTCCATAAAACACAGGTTAGCTAAATGTGAACTAATAGGATTTGTGAAGTGTTTCTGAAGAATGGTGATACTGAAGAAAGCACACTAATTCTAATGACAGCTGAACTTGTGACATACAGCTATGTGCTGATACCTTTACAGGGAGCTGTTTGCTGGGTCCTTCCCACATGGGGGTTTTGTGCTGTTTGCTGAGTCATCACAAAGGGTGCTATGTTCTGAGTCCCTAAGAAGGTTGGGCTGTTCTGGGTTTTCCAAAGGGTACTGTGTGCAGAGTCCATTACACAATGTACTGTATGCTGAGTCCTTCAAAAAGTGTGGTGTGCTAATTCATCCCAAAGGGTGCTGCTATGTGCTGAACTCATGGGAAGAGAAGGATGAGGTGAGTTTTTCGAGTGCTGTGTGCCGAGTCCTTTATACAGGGTGCTCTGTACTGTCCTTCAAATGGTGCTGGGTGCTGAGACCTTCCACAATGTGATTGTGCTGAGTCCTTCAAAATTGTGCAATATGCTGACTTTTTCAAAGGGTGCTGTGCACTGAATGTATTACACAGTGTGCTACATACTCAGCCCTTCAAAGGGTGCTGTGTGTGGAGTCTTAACCCAGGGTGCTATGTAATGAGTACCTGGGAAAGAGTGCTACATGCTGAGTTTTTCAAAACATGTCATGCACTTAGTCCTTTACATTGAGGGCTCTCGTCTCCCTCCTTCAAATAGTGTTGTGTGCTGAGTTCTCTACACAGGTTACTATCTGCTGAGACCTTCAAAGTTAACTGTGTGCTGAGTCCTTTACACAGGGTGCTTTGTGCTGTTTTTGGAAGTGTGCTGTGTATTGCATCATTCAAAAGGGTGCTATGTTCTGAGTCCTTGAGTGGTAGTTATCCCCAACAACCAGAGGAACACAAACACAATCAAACACACACATACACACACACACACACACACACACACATACACACACACACACACACACCACACACACACACAAGGGTCACCATGCACCTGCTTGGTGTGTGGAGTAGAGGGAGTGGGGCTGAGGGGAGACTAGTTTTCCCTGGGCAGGTACTGGGGTTGGTGGGGAGTGCTATGCTGAAGTGAGGCTGCAATTGCCATGGCCTGGAAGCGCCAGGGCCCAGTCATGGCTGCCATTGTATTTGGGGTGAGGGGGTGAACCCAGGGGAGGGGGGCCCAGGGGCACACTGCAATGGCAGCCAAGGTCATGGCCCCGTGGAGGTGGGCGCACATGCACGGGTGGGGGTGGGGCAGCCTAGGAGATGAGTTGAGGGCAGACAGTGAGGTCAGAGAGAAGAGCAAGCACATGCAGGAGGGGAAGCAGCTTCAGCGGCTGGTGGCCACTTAGATCATAGTGCGGGTCCTGGCAAGGAGCAGAGAGCATGCGGAGCCAGCACAGCAGGCATATTGCTGAGCAGCCCCATGGAGGCGAAGCGTCCATGGCATCAATGAGTCTGATATCCTGGCTGGGAGAGCAAGGTGGCAGTGGCTGAGGTGCAGCAGTGGAGAAGGTGGCTGCTAAGATGGGGCGGGGGTGAAAGCAGAGGCCCCTGGGGAGGAGACTGCTGAGGTGATGGCAGAGGCTGCTGAGGAATGGTCAGCAGCAGCAGCTGAGGAGGAGGAGCAGAGGAAGCTCACAGCCTTCCCAGGCACCCACAGACGCCCCTGCCCCCTCCCAGCAGTGCCGCATTTCACACATGTTGCTGCCAGCTCAGATCCTTGGTGCCTCTCTCAGTTGTCTGGCAGAAATGGCTTAGCCCTAACCTGCTTGTGGCCCAGACCTGACCCCGCCCCAGGTCCTCAGACTCCAGGGCCCTCAAGCACCAGGAGCAGCCGCCTATAGCTTCTCCCCAGCAGCACACATAAGTGGCTGTCCCTTGGGCCCACACCCCGTGACCCCTGTACCTCGTGACTTCCTGTCACTCCCCCAGTGGACCCAGACCTGCGGCTCCTGCCTCCCTTCTCCTGTCCCACCTGCACCTCCCTCATGCCCCACAGTCCGCCCTGGCTCTGCCACAAATGAGACCCAGTTGCTGCAGTGGGGTGTTGACCCTGGGATCCCATCCCCATCCCTAGTGGCCAGTGTCCCCAGGAAAAGGGAAGATGAAGAAATGGGTGAAGAGGGGACACCCCAGAGCCCCTGGCCTGGAGCAGTGGGAGCCACACAGCCACATATCTGCACCTTTCCTCTCGCTGGTGGGAACCTGATGGCTTTAGTCACAGGTGGGTAGCAGCACCTCTCAGGTCTTTTCCTTTTTTTCTGTGGGTAGAGGCTGTTGGATGCAGAAGATAGGCCCCCTTATTGTTGTGGGAGCCCTTGTCTGTCTTCTGTGCTCAGTCACACCTTCACCTGAGGAGGTCCAAGAAGAGCCCAGTAGGGAGGTGAGGGCACTGGGGGTCAGATGGGAGGTGATTATTTGGGAGGTGTGTTCCTCCAACACACGTACACCTGTCCTGTCCCCCTCCCACCCCAGCTGTTAACAGTTTTCCCAGGCTTATCATATTTCCCAGCTCTGCCAGCTCTGCTAGTGCTCCTGGTCCATTTGGGCTCCTCGTCCTCCTCAAGAATCCACCAAGTCACCCAGAAACATCTAGGCTGGAAGTAGGGAGTCCATCCATATATATAGCCTTTAGGACTCCATCAAATTCCCCAAAATTGCCCCCACCTCAGGTCAGACACCCCTCTGGAGGCACTATGACACCCTTCTTTGTTTTCTCTCCTGGTTCTGAGGAGCCACCTGCCTCAGGACTCCTTCACCCAGAGTCCTAGCATAGGGTTTTAGTGAATGGGGACTCAAGGCTGGTTGTTCCCAATGGGAGGGGTCTTTCCCTCGAGAAAGGGAGAGGCAGGGTGGTTCTGTGTTATTAGAGCAATGTTCCCCTTGGTGGGATCCCCTGGTTCTTACCAGGGAATCCCCATCCTTGAGCTTTTACATTTCCCAGATGAGGAACCAACTCACTCGGGAGAGACAATGCCCTGAGTCTGTGTGAGTAAGAGAGAGAGAGAGAGAGAGAGAGAGAGAGAGAGAGAGAGAGAGAGAGAGAGAGAGAGAGAGAGAGAGAGAGAGAGAGAGAGAGGGGAGGGAGGGAGGGAGGGAGGGAGGGAGAGGGAGAGGGAGAGGGAGAGGGAGAGGGAGGGAGAGGGAGAGGGAGAGAGAGAGAGAGATATCGATCATCTTTCTCCTTGAACAGCCTGACTGTGAATGATCAGGTGGTAAATTGCAAGTGCTGCATGAATGAGTCTTCTGTCACTGGTTTGTATTTGTGTGTGTGTGTGTGTGTGTGTGTGTGTGTGTGTGTGTGTGTGTGTGTGTGTGTGTGTGTGTGTGTGTGTGTTGGTAGTGTAGGGAGATGAGAACAATGAAAATATACTTTAGTCACCGTGTCTAAAACGAGCAAAAGCATTTTATTTTTGTGTATGTGTATTTGTTGTTCTTTTTTCATGAGTGCCCAATACAAGCCCAGCCACAATTTCTCTATTCTCCTTCATCATTTCATGGCATCTTAGGAGAAAGTTTCAGTAGATTACCTTTCCACTTCTTTCCACATCCCTCTTCCCCTTTCCTGTAGCCAACTGTAGCTGCTGGGCCTGTGTAGGTCTCTAGTAGGAGGCCCGTGGGAAGCACAGACCCGAGTGGACACCTGACCTTCTGTCTTCAGCCAGAAGGCACATGAGTGTAACCACAACCGCACTCTTCCACCCAGACATTCTGCTCTCATGTGTATAGTTGGAACTAATTCAAGGCTTGAGAATGTGTCTGCCAAACATAATTTGGGAATGAGATGTGGGGGAGGAGGGCAGGGGCTGTGAAGCTAGGAGGGTCTGGGAAGTAGTGAACGGTGTGATATGGCTGATGGCTCACCAGGACAAAGGATGAGAGGGGAACCTTACCCAGGATATTGATGTGTGTGTGGGCATCTGGGCAGGGAGCTACAGGCCCCCACTGGTGGTGTGGATTCCCTTCCGGGTCAGTGCACTGTTGTGCAGTCCTCCCTGGAGTCCTGCAGACTCCAATCTCTGTTCTGCCTGGGCCGTTTTCAGCTGGGCAGTGGTAGGCAAGTGTGTTCTCTCTGCTGGAGTCTGCTCAGTATCAGGACATGGCAGTTAGCTAGGGCTTTCTGAATGCCAGTTTCTGTAACCTGCTATAGGCTGTCTGGAAGGAAAAGAGTCCACTGACTTTGGAACCCTTTAAGTTTGATTGGGACAAGTGAAATGCCATCTTTTCCAAGGTTTTTATTTGAAGTTGGCAATTTCCACTAACACCTGGGATTATGGGTCAAATTAGACTGACCATTTCATCTGCCAAACAATGATGTTCAAAGCAACACAGGTAGAGTTCCCTAGCCAGATGTTCTCCTGCTACGATCATCGTGCCCCAACTGCCTTTCTCCAGCAGCTACTGATTAGATTCTGGCTGTCTAGGGTGGCCACCACAGTTGAGAATGTTGTGGGGAGCAGAGATTGTGACCTCACCATCCCCTGCCTGCCAGCTGTAAGCAGAGACGATTCCTAGCACCTGTACTGGACTCTGGGAGATTCAGAGACCTGGGATGCCTCAAGGATCCTTTCTCTGCAACATGAAACTTGGGGGCCGGATATGGTGGACCATCCTCTCTGGCCCCAGGGGGTGGAGAGTATGCCCATTCAGCCAGGCTTTCAGCTCACGGCAACCTTGTTCACACCCGAGTGGGGAACTGAGTGCCACAAAGCTGGTCAGCCTCTGGACAGAGATCTTTATGATAGGCATCCCAGAGGCAGCAGAATCCAGCAAGTACATCGTGGCTCACATCCTCGGAGCCAAAAGAGTTAAGTGTGGTGGCACCAGAAGGACAGGAAGAGGGTGTAGGGAGAACTGTGGGAGAGTTACATCAGGTTATGCCCACCCAAGATTCTTACCAGAATCAGATGGGACTTTTCTGTAGTATTGTCGTAGACAGATGCTTATTTATTTATCCAACAAAGAGTTACAGTGTGCACCAAGCTCGGGGGGGGGGATAAGTCATAGATGATGAAAATTTCCAGTGCTGGTTCCACAACACAACAACACATGAAGAAACCTTGGTTTGAGCTGAATGCCTGTGCTTCATGCTGTCATCCTAGCTACTTAGGAGGCTAAGATGGGAAGATCGAGGCTTAAGTTCTGAGCAGGAATGCCCGTAAGACTTATCTCCAACTAACTACCAAAAAGAAAATGGCAGAAGTGGATGTGAGGGTCAAGCCTTAGTCCATTGGCCTTGAGTACAAAGACTCAGGGGCAGGACCTAGGCTCTGAGTTCAAGGCCCAGGAGTCAGAGAAAGAAAGGAAAGATAGAGGAGGACGGTGGGAGAAAAAGAAGAAAGGAACGGAAGAAGGGAGCATGTGAGCCTTGGTTTGGAGTCCCTGGATCAAGGGAGCCAACCATTCACAATCTCTATGGGGACAGTTTCAGAGCTTAAAGACAGTATGTAGGACCAAGCCAATGACCCCTCAGCAACTTTATGACATCCAGGAACTTTGTGGTCACCGACTGCAGAGGGAAGCAGCCTCAGGTAGACCCTAAGGCTCAGGCTGTGTCACCAGGTATCAAACATCCCCAGCCCCAATAAGTTTATTTTCTGGTCCAAGATCTAGGGAGGTTTTGGGGTGAAGGAGTGTCAAGGTGGGGGGAGGCAAGGAAGATGAAGAAGGAGGATGATCCCAGGTCAGGTGTGTCAGGACATTGGAGCCATGACCTCGCATGACAACCTCGACCATCAGTGATAGAGCCTTCTATCCAACCACATGGCTATTAAAAGTCCTGGCACCTTGAGTTCACCATTGACCACCTGGCTGGCATCTGCCACAGGATGCCTGTGCAGTACATCCTTGGAGACTTGAACATTCCCGGGCTCAATCTGAAGATGACACTGAGAAGACTGAGGCCTGGGTGACTTCATCTTGAGCTAGTGAGCATCTTCTGAGGTATGAGTTATGCAGCTGACCATGAACCCTACCTGAGAATGAACCGAAGAAGCAATTCCCAGGGGACTAGGAACATAAACAATCCTTGGGAAAACCGCAGGCAGGCAGGTGCTGGAGTGCTTGGTGACGCTACAGTCAGACCACAGGTGGTGTTTGTTTAAAAAAGGGACTCTGCAGTTTAGCATGTATCCTCTTGAGACTCCTCTGTGGTGCAAGCCAACCAGTTTAAAGAATGTAGGCCCCCTTGATCTAACCAACAACTTGTTTCTGGTCCTTTCCCACTTTGTAGTGTGCCAATCATACTATAAAGTTGTTTTGTGATTTTCCTGGGGTTTGTAGTGATTGGTTACAAGAAATTATGATGTATGTGAAGCCCTACCTTCCCTAAAAAAGTGTATAAAAAGTGTTGTAACCATGGGCTTGGGGCCTCTCAGCATCATGGGCTGCTGCCATGTACACTGGGGGGACCAAGATCAAGCTTCCAATAAAGACTCCTTTGCTTTTACATGGTGACGGTCTCTGGTGGTCTTTTGGGTAAGGATTTCAGAGTTAGGCTTTACAACACCCCCAGTGTTCATTCCTCCACCAGAGACAGAGGTCAGTGTGCCACTGGCACAGGACAGACAGGAAATGAGGGCTGGAGTCGGGACCCATGAAGCCCCGAGACTTCCTCTAGGGGGCACTAAGACCTCTTGACTGCCATTCTCAGAGGCAGAGGTGGGTCTCTCTTCTGGCTCAGCCTTTAGTCTAGATGGCAGATCTGGCATTCAGAGAGGGCCAACTGAAGGTGGGGCAGGCTTGGTTAGAGGCTGGTGGGAAAACCAGAGACCCTGGGCTCTGAGCAGGGTTGTTTTTGAGAATACTCACAACCCAGGAACATTGCTGGGATGGATCAGCCCTTTTCTCCTTCCCGAGAGAGAGGGACGTAGAGCCCTCCTGTCTTCTTCCCTTGGCTGTGAAATCCTTTCATTCCCACATACTGTGGTTGGATAACTAGACCTCACCTCATTGCCCAGTGTCAATGCAGGACAGTGAGAGATCCTGAGTCTCTGATAAGTTCAGGGATCCTCAGTATGAGTTTGTACTTGAACGTCCTAACGGTGCATGGTCAGTCCCATCTAAGACTGCCATGATATAGGACATAGAATCTAGAGAATCAGAGCAGGATTGGGTCTGTTCTGGGAGTCTTGGTAATATGTGTGAGCTTTGAGCTCTGGTGTGCCCATCTGCTTCCTTTTCTTCGGTGGGACTTTGCTAGAAAAAGCTTGAAACTAGAGACTGGGTCCTATCCCTTGTCTTTGATGCTAAAAGCTAGCACTCTACATTTGAGCCACAGCTCCACTTACAACTTTTTTGGGTGTTTAATTGTACATAAAGAATTCTCATAGACTTTGCAGTTAAGGGTTGCATCCAACTGCAGTCCTCAGATCTCACTCTCCTGAGGAGATAGGATGAAAGGCATGGAAAAGTATCTTTGGCCGGCTGCCAGTAACTCATGGCTGTCATCCTAGTTACTCAGGAACTGAGATCTGTGGATCACGGTTTAAAGCCAGCCTGGGCAGAAAAGTTCTGCGAGACTTGATGTCCAATGGACCACCAGAGAATAGGCACTGTGGCTCAAGTGGGAGAGTGCTCACCTTCAGCTGCAGAACTGAGGGACAGTGCCCTGGCCCAGAGTTCAAATCCCATGATCAACAACAAAAAAAGAGGTAACTAAGTTTTCCACATAGCAGTGTGTACAGTAGGAAATGACATCCTGGGCTATGAGACATTCCTGGTATGTGAGAAGCTTAATGTTTTATCTACAGTGGGTCTGAAGTCGGCAGTGCCACCTTCTCGGGGGTGGGATGTGATCCTAATGGAGGGAGTTCATGGTTCTCTTCTCAGAAACTACTGAAGCTTTGGGCTGTGTGTGTGTGTGTGTGTGTGTGTGTGTGTCTGTGTGTTTGTGTGTGTCTGTGTGTCTGTGTGTCTGTGTGTCTCTGTCTGTGTGTCTGTGTGTGTCTGTGTGTGTCTGTGTCTGTGTCTGTGTGTGTGTTTGGAGGTAGAACTGGGCCTTGGACTCAGGGCCTAGGTGCTGTTCCTGAGCTATTGTGCTCAAAGCTAGTGCTCTGACACTTGAGCCACAGCTCGACCTCTGGCTATTTGGTGGTTCACTGTAGATAGGAGCCACACAGTCTTTCCTGCATGGGCAGGCTTTGAACTGTGATCCTCAGATCTCAGCCTCCTGAGTAGCTAGGATGACAGACATGAGCCACCCGTGCTGGCTTTTTGTGTATGTGTGTGTGTGTGTGTGTGTGTGTGTGTGTGTGTGTGTGTGTGTGTGTATGGGTGTGTAGAAGTGGGTTGTAACACGGAGCACTGGACCCTTTGGTAACTTATAACTGCTATCTGTGGGGGATGCATGGGCTTAGGTTTAGGGGCCTGGAAGGGTGGAACACTTGAAGGGAACTCAGCACCATTAAATTATAAGACCAAAGGATCTGTGTGCCCTGGAGATGTCTACTCCCTTAGGCCTGGTTGTTGGCAGAGAGAGCTTAGGAGGACCTGGGGGTGGGGCCCACAGAGGGTGACTCCCCAGGTTGACAGACAGCATAGCCAGCCCTTAGTAAGGATGTGAGCCCTGTTAGTATGGAGTGCACTGGTATGGGTCAGAGTCTGGGTCTTCTCATAATGACGATTCATGGGTGAAGCCAACCCTATTTTAAATCTTGACCTCTAATTTTGAGATTTCAGTATCCTGAATAGCTAGAATTACATGCATGAGCCTCTGGCACAAGGCCTCTAATTTTTTTTTTTTTGGTATATTAAGGTTTGTACTCAAGGCCTTAGGCTTGCCAGTCAGGTCTTTTACCATGTGAGCTAAGCCTGTATGTCTTGGACATTTCCGAGATAGATAATATATACTCAGGCTGGGCTGGATCGCAGCCCTCCTATCTGTGACAGGCATTCGCCAGCAGGCCTGGTCCTCTTTAGTTGGAATGCTAGACATGTAGCTTCACGCTCAGTCATTGGTTTAGATGGATTGTCCCAAACTCAGTCCATGGCAGCCGATTCTTGACCTAAGGTGAAGCTCTGGATTGGCCTCGACCATTGGTCCTCAGTCTCCTCCTGAGACAGTTGTGAGGAAACAAGGAATCAATACAAGAGCATCTCTGGGGCAGAGGCAGGCATAGAGGGAGAGGCTGTCAGATATGGTTCTTGGCAATTCTGTGAGCATATGACAGGAAGATACCCAGAAAGCGCTCAGATGGGGCCTGTTATTTATCGTGCAACTAGTACGGGATTATGAAACAAAACATGGCTCTCTTTCATCCTTACCCTATCGCCATGAGGAAAGGGATCCTTAACTGTGCTCAGTTTTGCAGCTGGGGAAAATGAGGCATGGAGACGCTAGGTGACCTACTCATGACCCCTAACTGGCAGCAAGCTCAGCCTGACTTCTCTGCCATGTTCCCTAGGACAGTGGGTGTTATTCAGTCCACTTCTTGTGGTGGCAAGTCCACTTCTTGTCAGTTGTGAGGCTTGAACTCTGGACCTGGGCACTGTCCCCGAGCTCTTCAGATAAAGGCTAGCGCTCTACCATTTAAGCCACAGCATCACATCCAAATTTCTGGTGGTTCTTTGAAGATAAGTGTCTCACAAACGTTCCTGCCTGGGCTGGCTATGAACCATGATCCTCATATCTCAGCCTCCTGTGTGGTTAGCATTATAGTCCTGTGCCACTGACACCTGGCTAAAGTATAATTCGGATTTTCTTTCTTTCTTTCTTTCTTTCTTTCTTTCTTTCTTTCTTTCTTTCTTTCTTTCTTTCTTTCTTTCTTTCTTTCTTTCTTTCTCTTTCTTTCTTTCTTTCTATCTCTTTCTTTCTTTCTTTCTATCTCTTTCTTTCTTTCTTTCTATCTCTTTCTTTCTTTCTTTCTATCTCTTTCTTTCTTCCTTTCTTTCTTTCTTCCTTTCTTTCTTTCTTTCTTTCTTTCTTTCTCTCTCTCTTTTTCTCTTTCTTTCTTTCTTTCTTTCTTTCTTTTTTTCTTTCTTTCTTTCTTTCTTTCTCTCTCTCTCACATTTTCTGACTCTGTCTCTGTCTCTGTATCTCTCCCTACCTATCTCTCTCACATAGGAACTGGTTGAATGGGTGCTGGAGGAGGTGGCCCAGGGTCCCCATGTGGCTGGACTCAAGGTGGTCCTCCCATTCTGGAGGTGGGCTGTAGGTCAGGAGCTGTCTCCTCCGCCTATGGAAATACCTCCCTGAGGTAAGCCAAACTGTGCCCGGGTTAGACAGTGTTGGATATTCATCGTCCATCCCTCCCGTGAGTCCTTCCCCACTACCCTCTGCTAAGACAGTTAAAAGAAAGTGGATACGGAGGCTTTGCGTTGTCCTCCCACCCAGCACGATCCCGGGCCTCTGATCCTCACCACCACTTATCTCGCCAGATCCTGGTTATAAGAAAATGAATCCACTCTATGTCTACTTTGCTTTGCTAGAGTGTGTTATTTTGGGGTGGAGGGGCAATATGCAGAGGAAAGACCCTAGGCCTGACACCTCTTGGGGGACATTTGTTCTTGTGACAGAGCCAAGTCATTGCTGTCAATAAGGAGGAAGCTGCCATCAGACTGACCTGGAACAATACTCACAGGTAGGTAGGCTGTTGAAGTATAAAACCCACCCATGTCGGCTTCCCACTCACCACAAGGGGGGTGCAGTGTGGGTGGCAAAGAACTGGCCCTAGGGGATTATAAATGGATGGTGGCAGTCAGGTGCTGGTGGCTCCCACCTGTCATTCTGGTTATTCAGAGGCTGAGGTCTGATGGTTGTGACTCAGGACCAGCCCGGGCAGAAGAGTCTGTCAGATTCTTATCTCCCATAAACAACCTCCCCCCATACACAAAAAAGCCAGATGTGGTGCTGTGGCTCAAGTGGTAGAGCCTCAGCCTTGAGAAAAAGAAACTCAGGAATGACACCCAGGCCCTGAATCCAAGACCTAGGACTCACAAAAATAAAATAAAATAAATGAATAGTGGGCACGTGTTATCTTACTGCCAAAAAGGATGGATTCAGTCTTCTCTCTGGTAATTGTAGCCAAAGATAAGGGGCTTCCTTTGATGTTCCTCTAAACCGCTCCTTCTCTCCATTACCTCTCCAGGCTTCAGTTGCAGGATAAAATTCAGATCATTCCACTCGATGTGACCTTACATACTCTCCCTAACCACCTTCCTTGGGGTGGGGATCCAGGATGGACTCACCAATGGGAGGATGAGACACCGCAGAGATGGGGGTAGATATCCCTGAAACTCAAACCGTCTCTCTCTCTCTCTCTCTCTCTCTCTCTCTCTCTCTCTCTCTCTCTCTCTCTCTCTCTCTCTCTCTCTCTCTCTCTCTCTCTCTCTCTCTCTCTCTCTCACACACACACACACACACACACACACAGACACTCACCTATGCCAATTCAATTCAAAGTAGCCTTTTCCAAAGACACTTTATCTCCTTGGATTACCTAATCTAGGAGACAAACTTGAACCCCTGAAATTGACTATTTTAACTGGGGCTTGCTAGTTGACACGAGATAAACAGAAGCTCAAAAGAAAGGCTCTGGTGCCCATCACCTCTGGCTCAGGCTCAAGCCTGACATCCTGGTGACTTGGCAGGCAGAGATCTAAGCATCAAAGATCAAAGCTAGCCATAAGATAGAAAGCCAGAGAGACTCTTCTCTCCATGGAAGCACCAAGAAGCCAGATGTGGAGCTGTGGCTCCAGGGGTAGAGCAGTAGCCTTGAGCACGAAAACTCAGAGAGAGAGAGCTCCCAGATCCTGAGTTCAAGCCCCCACAAAAATATGGCCTCATCTTGTTGCCCCATACTGCCTGGGCCTCGCGTGACCTCTCATGGAATATGGTACAGCAGCGGTCCCAGGGTAGTGTATGAGAGCCTTCAAAAAGTGGGTGGTGGAAGACAGGCCTTCTCCTTCATGCACTCTCAATCCACACCAGCCAGAAGGCAGAGCGTGACAAGGCCAGCAGCCTGCAGAATGAAGATCCCTCTCTGCCAGGACAATTGGAGTGGGCTTCATAGAAGTAGGACTAGAAAGGGGATCTTACTTAACAAGGAGGAACATACAGGAAGCACAGAGTGCAAAGATACTGTAGATATAGGACAACATAGCTGAGCATGATCATTTCCAGCCATGGATGCTGCTGAGAAACTCGGTACAGATGTGCAAGACTGCCCCGAGACAGGGACAAGGGGTCACAGAAAAACACCTATCCAAGGTTGGAATTGTGTCTTAGCAGTATTGGGCTCGCTAGCACACAGGAAACCCTTGATTCAATTCCTATGTCCCACATACACAGAGAAAAAGTCGGAAGTGGCACCTTGGCTCAGGTGGAAGAGCGTCACCTCCATCAAAAGAAGCTCCAACACAGCACTCAGGCCCCGAGATCAAGCCCCAGGACTGTCAACATAAAACAGCTATCAAAGTGACCTTGGTGATGGGTGGATGGCTATGCCCTGTAATTCTTAGTAGATCCATCCATGCTTTGTGTCTCCTTCATTGACAGAGGGGAACTGGACACTCCTTCTGCCCTGAACACCTGGACCCGGTTATCAGCAACCCTCCCAATATCTGCCAACAGGACATGAAGCAGCTGGCCCAAGAAATACTAAGGTGCCTGTTGGGTGGGGCAGGGGGATACAGGCAGGCCCCAGAGTCATAGTGGGTATGATCTGCTCCGGATGACCAGGCCATCCACAGGAGGCAGATGGGAGCTTAGAGAGGGGTAGAGATGTGGAGGGGACCCTTTAATGCATATGGACCTACCCAGATTCCAAGCCTCCCTTTGCTGTCCCTGAGGGCGGTAGAAGAGTATCTAGGTGGTAGTGTCTAGAGGAGGACTAGGAGGAAATACTAAAGAATGAGACACCATAAGCCCTGGGCTGGTGTCTCACACCTGTCATTCTGGCTATTTGGGAGGCTGAGATCCAGAGGATCCCGTTTCCCAGCTCAGGCAGGAAAGTCCCATGAGAGTCTCATCTCCAGTCTCCAACTGGAAGTGGTTCCATGGCTCAAATGGTAGAGCACTGGACTTGAGTAAAAATCATCATTGGAGACAGTACCAAGCCCTGAGTTCAAGCCCCTCAACCAAAAAAAAAAACCAGAAAGACACCCCTTGCCTGTAAGAGATGGTGAAGGAGTGGGGGTGCTGTGGTTGGGAGAACAGGTGCTGGCCTCAATGTACAGAAATTTGTAAGATCTCCCCTGTTTTGCCTAAGTGTAAAATCACAGAAGGATGGGCGTTGCCTTACCAAGAACTCCAGAGGTTGTGGCCTGTCTTAGGCAGAGAGTGGAGTGAATGTTAGCAGGGATGGGAGGGTAGTGTCAATTTTTTTTCTCTCCATCCATGGAAGTGTGGTGTTGGGTGCTGGTGTCAAAGTCTGAAGCGAAGGATTGCATGTTACTTGTAGCCTGACAAGTTGGGTTTCCCCTGGGTATAAGAAGGTAACTGAAGCCAGGTGCTGCCATTGGCTCAACTGTAATCCTAGCTACTCAGGAGACTGAGATCTGGGGATTGCGGATCAAAGCCAGCTTAGGGTGGATTTGAATTACCAGATAACCGGAAGTGGTGCTATGGCTCCAATGGTAGAGCACGCACCTTTAGCTGAAGAGCTAAAGGACTGTGTGAAGGCCCAAAGTTCAAACCCCATGACCAACAACCAAAAATAAGGTAGCTGAATTTTCTGCATTCCATTGTGTACAGTAGGAAATGCGATGCTATGTTATGAGCCATTCCAGACATGTGAGAGACTGAGTTTTGTCTACAGTTGGTCTGAGTATCGTAGAGCTATCTTCTCAGGGGTTGAGATGTTCAGGTGCTCAGGGACTGCTGAGTCCTTGGGCTACCCCTGTGTATGTATGTGTGTGTGTGTGTGTGTGTGTGTGTGTGTGTGTGTGTGTGTGTGTGTGTATATATTTTCCCCTCATCTTACTCTGTCCCCTTCCTGGGCGCCTGTCTGCCTCTTCCTGATTTCAGAGGGAGCCCCTCCTCCATGGCACCCTGCCTTTAGCCCCCTATCTGGGTCTACAATGAGTCCTAAATTGGCAGATACCTGTATATTCTAGCTTTCTGTTGGGGCCCAATCTGGCTGTCCATAAATTTGGCCACCTCCAGAGGATTCTGGATCAGCAGGGCCAGCTGGCATAGGTTCTCCCCTGCCCCTGGACGGGAGGATGTCGGTCATGCCATGTCCTTTCCTATTCCTCAGCTGGGCCTCTGGATGCATGTCCATCTTAGCAGGCTGGCAGTGGAGTGGGGGAAGGGTGGTTGCCAATGGCTCTGGCCAACTTCAGCCTGATAGCTGACTGAAAGCTGCCTAAACATGGAGGATCTGGGGCTACATGGAAGGTAAGGCCAAGTTGTCTTGGAAGTATCCATTAGTGTCTAGGAAATGTAAATGTAACTTATCACAGGAAAGTCTATCTTCCCCCACCCAGCTGGGCCTCTCAGGTCCTTCTAAACAGTTCCAGATAACCATAATACAGAGGCACAGACTAGATTCCAGAGTCAGGGTACAGGGGGTGAGAGACTGGGATGGCCAGTACCTCAATGTTCTGGGGCATTAGCCTTGACCTGGTTATGTCCCCCTTGTGTAAGTTCAATTCTTAACTCAGTGCTAGCCACACATCGGCTACTTGTGGCAGTTCTGTGGAAGTAGCAGGAATGGAAGTGAGATCTAGGATGACCAAAATCTGGATTTATGGCCTGTGGGGTTGGGGATGGCAAAGCGTTTCTATTTTAAAAAATCACAGAGGGCTGGGAAGGTGTCTCAGTGGTAGAGCACTTGCCTTGCATGCCTGAGGCCCTGGGTTCGATTCCTCAGCACCACATAAGCAAAAAAGAAAAAGCCAGAAATGACGCTGTGGCTCAAGTGGTAGAGGGCTAGCCTTGAGCTGAAGAGCTGAGGGACAGTGCCCAGACCCAGAGTTCAGGCCCCATGACCAGACACCCCCCACCAAAAAAAAAAAAAAAACCAAAATCTCAGAGCTGGAACTCAGGGCCTAGGCCCTGTCCCTAAGATAACACTCTACAACTTGAATCACAGCTCACCTTTCATCTTTTTTAGTACTTTAGTGGAGAGAAGAGTCTCACGGACTTTCTTGCCTGGGCTGGCTTCAAGCTGCCATCCTAAGAGCTCAGCCTATTGAGTAGCTGGATAGCTGTATGAGACATTGGCACCTGCTAAAGATGTTACTCTGTTTGTGTGTGTGTGTGTTTGTGTGTGTGTGTGTGTGTGTGTGTGTTTGTGTGTGTGTGTTTGTGTGTGTGTGTGTGTTTACCGGGGCTTGAACTCAGAGCCTAGGTGCTATCCTTTAGCTTGTTTGCACAAGGTTGGTGCTGTACCATGTGAACTAGTGTAGCTCCGCTTCCCAGCTTTTTGATGATTCATTGGAGATAAGAGTGTACCCAGGCTAACTTTGAATCTTGATTGATCCTCAGGTGTCAGCCTTGAATAGCTAGGATTATAGGCATGAGCCACTGCCACCCAGCTGCAAGGATGTCTTTTCATATGCTCTTCTGTTCTAACAGCTGTCTACTTGCCCTGGCCTAGACCTCTGACCTCTACATCAGCTCCTAGCAGCCCCTGACTGTGTGGAGAACCTAAAGCTCAAACCTGATCCCATTTCTTTGTCCTCAGGGGAGGGTATGTTTTGTCTGAAGCCTGGGTTGGAGGGGTAGCTGTACATGGGTGCTTGGCTGGGACAGAGAGGTACTCTGTTTTATCCAAGAAGGAAACTGTGGCCGGTTAGATACTAACAGCTCATTCTCTCATATTCCTATCTCCTCAGAGGCTGAGATATGAGGATTGCCATTCAGTGGCAGCCCAGATAGAAAAGTCTATGAGACTCTCTTCTGCAAATAACCACAGAAAGCTGGAAGAAAAGCTGTGGCTCAAGTTGTAGAGTGCTAGCCCTCAATGAAAAAAACTCAGGGAAAGAGCCCAGGCCCTGAGTTAAAATCCTGTACCAATATGTGCACTCACACATGCATGCACACACACACACACACACACACACACACACACACACACACAGAGGTGTTAATGATGAGCTGAGGTAGAACTGTGGGTAGTCCTGAGGCATAATCATAGTAAAGTCTCAAGGCAGATCAAGTTGTTTCTCCCTAAGTCCTTCTTGGGTTGAGGGGTCTGGGTCATGGCAGTAAGTTCCATGGGACCTGCCCCTCCATCCATGCATAGGGACACAGGACAAAGAGAAGGAAACTATGGATGCTCCTTTTTAGTTGGCCCACGATTGCAGACGTTCATCTGCCCCCGAGCACTGGTGAGGAAAGCAGGGCTCCAAGCCCTGGGACTCCAGGGGTAGTGACTGCTACAAGCAGCAGCCAGCCACCTGTGGATTCCTGAGCCTACAAGTCTTTCATTAGCCCAACTCAACACCCGTCAAAGGTGTGCCTGACAGATTCACACTTTTATGATACTTGCATGAGTGGGCATTACCTGCTGTGCCATCTTGCAGCTCCTGCCCCTGTTGGTCCAGAACCCTGGTATGAGATGTCGATTTACTGCTCAGATCCATAGTGCACCTTTGACAGATGCCATTCTGATGACTTGACCGAAGACCTCCGTGCCCCAAGGCTTGACCTTTCTCTGATACTGTGGCCTACTCTATACGAAAAGACCTCCAAAGAGGCTGCTCTGAAGACTAGTGGGACACCTAGACATTGGGAGACCCTCAGGGGCACACTGGAAAGTACTCTGCCACAGAGTGAGGTCCAAGCAGGCCAGGTGCTGTTCATGGGGCTTGAATTCTGGGCCTGGGAGATGTCCCCCAGCTCTTCAGCTTACCACTTGAGCCACAGCGCCACTTCCAGTTTTCTGGAGGTTCCTTGGAGATCAGAGTCTCCTGGACTTTCTGGCCTGGGCTGGCTTTGAACCGCGATCCTCAGGTCTCAGCCTCCTGAGGAACTAGGAGGACAGGTGTGAGCCACCGGTGCTAGGAGTTTCACTACAGTGGACTAGGAGCTCCTGAAAGCTTTACTTTATATTTTTAGGTGCCAGTACTGGGGCTTGAATTCAGGGTCTGGGATTTGGTCTCTTAATTTTTTCCCTCAATGCTGGCACTGTATCACTTGAGCTACAGCTCCATTTCTGGCTTTTGGTAGTTCAGCGGCAAGAAGGGTCTTAGCAACTTTCCTCCCTCTGATCTCAGTCTCCTGAGTAGCTAGGATTTACAGGGGTTGTGCCACTAGTGGCATTAGGCTAGAAGCTTTTCTTTTTTTGAGGTGGGGAGTCCAGTCATGGGGCCTGAACTCTGGGCCTGGGCGCTGTCCCTCAGCTCTTCAGCTCAAAGCTAGCGCTCTACCACTTGAGCCACAGCACTACTTCCAGCCTTTTTCTTTTTTGCTTATGTGGTACTGAGGAATCGAACCCAGAGCCTCAAGCAAGCACTACCACTGAAACACCTTCTCAGTTCCTAGAAGCTTTTCTTAAGCAAGTGTTCTTCCCTGCATTTGCCCTGATTCCTCCATGCAAAGGAGGCCTGAGGGTCAGGAGCTATGAAAAATAGGCTGCCAGCCACAGGAAATGGCTGGGGTCCATGGTGAAAAGACAAGCTAATCTTCCTCCTGGGCCCCAATCTGGGATCCCAACCTCTGCTCTACATGTGACTCAAGTACAAACCTTGACACAGCCTTGAATGTCCTGCCAGACTTGTCTGAAGCCACAAAACCTTCATTCCACCCACACCACCTGCTCTAAACCACACCTCAGGACCGTTGCCCATGCTGGACTTTCTGCCTGAGGCTTTCTGTCCTCTTTCACATCTTAGAACTCCTGTGGAATTTTGGCACTGGTTATATCACCTCGTGGAGCAAGTCTTTCCTTCCAATCTCCCTCTCTTTTTTTTTTAGTATTAAGTTTCTAGAGATGGAACTTGTGCAGGCTGACTGGCAAATGCTCAATCTTGATGTGTGTGTGTGTGTGTGTGTGTGTGTGTGTGTGTGTGTGTGTGTGTGTGTGCGTGCGCGCATGTGTGTGCCATTCCTAGGGTTTGAATTCATGGCCTGGATGCTATTCTATCCCTGAGCCTTTGTGCTCAAGGCTGGCGCTCTACTTGAACCACAGCTCTACTTCTGGATTTTTGGGTGTTTAATTGGAGGAAAGTGTCTCATATAGACTTGGTTGCTTGCAATTGTCATCCTCAAATCTCAGCCTCCTAATCAGCTAAGATTACAGGGGTGAGCCCCCAGCACCTGCCCTTTACCCTACCTCTTACCTATAATGTCGGACCTCCTCTGAGTCCCAGAACAATATATCTCACCAGGCTGACTTTTGTTTTGCCAGTCTTGGGGCTTGAACTCAGGGTGTGGACATGTTCCTGAGCTTATTTTGCTCAAGGCTAGCACACTACCACTTAAGCCCTAGTGCCACTTTTGGCTTTTTCTGTTTCTGTGTTACTGAGGAATAGAACCCAAGGCTTCATGCATACGTGCTATGTAAGCACTCTACCACTAAGCCACATACACAACCCACAATCCAAGGCTCACTTCTCATGGGAGTTATGAGGGTGGGGTTTATTAACTTATCCCTTTAATTGTAGAAATCGCTGACTATTTCATATCTTTGCCAATATTTGGGACCAGCCTGTGACTTGGAAATGAGGAATGATAAATGAGTGATAGCCACCAGGCCCCGGAAGTCTAGGCTCACATCATACAGAGGGATAGAGTATATGAAGCCAGAATCTTCGACAACTACTATAGCCTAGAACTGTGGTCTCCCTGGAGGCAGTGTCTGGCTTCTAGGTGTCCCAATGGGACACCTCAGCCAGAACATAAGGCTTCCGTTTTTTAAATGGCAGAGAAGGATGCTTTGTTCAAGTTGCCAGCTCAGACTTAGTACTCTCTGAGGGCTTGTCCTAGCTTGCCCAGGTTGGGTGCCTGGGCATGGGCAACCTGCTGAATGCTCATCATCCATACAAAGATACAAGGAGTTATTGCCTCCTATGTTTTTTGGCAGATCTGTGGTTGTACTATGAGCCTAGGATCTCTCCCTGAGCTCCTTTTGCTGAAGTGTAGCACTCTGCCCTTGAGCCACAGACACATTCATGGTTTTTCTTTTTCATGTGACCTCTTAGAAAGAAGGGTATCATGGACTTTCCCACCCCGGCTGAATTGAAATTGGCATTCTTTACATCTCAGCCTCCTAAGGAGCTAGGATTACAGGCAGGAGCCACTGACAACTTGCTTTCTTTTCTTCTTGTACTTTTTTTTTTTATTCATAACAATCTGAAATCTTCACGGTGTCATTCCAATGGATTGCATTCAAATTAAACCACTCAGGCTTGGAGTTTGATTGCTAGGTCTGCCACCCACAAATGGAGGGAGATCCTGACAAACTCATTCCTGTTCATGTGAATGCTAATGCAATATTATAAAAGTAATAATTAAATGTGCAGTGGCTTCATGATTCTATTTTAGAATGCCACAGAATAAGTATTGGATTTATATCATCCATTCTAGCATCATGGTATGATTAAGGATATTGACTAATTTTTAATTAATGCTTTCATATGTATTCAACCAGGATACTTCATTAAATGGAAACATAATTTAATAGCTAATAATTGGTAATAATATATATAATTTAATATCCTCACAGTCCCTCTCTCTCTATATATATATGTATATATATACATAAATATATATCTCAATCTACACATCTATCAACATATATATGTATATATGTATATTTATATATAAATATACATATATATGATGATAGATGTGTATATATATGATAGATATGTATATTTACATATATATATAAATAAATATACATATATCATCATACCTATGATCAAGCCCCACTAGTCCCATGGGAATAGTGGGGCTTGATCATAGGTCCTCTGAGCTCCCTGGCAGCTCAGTTTGCCAGAGTCTGGTCTGCTAAGACTGTGACCCCATTTATGGATTGGGCATTGTAGTCTGTGAGTTGAAATCCCAGGATGGCCAAAAATTGATTCTTTGTAGTAAGAAGCCAATTTTGACACATTGTTTTCCTTCTCTGAGAAAGTCCTTGGTCTCAGTATGATGTATAAAATATATCCTATGTGGTATGATATACTAAAAGGAATGTTATATGTGTAATAATACTAAATAAATAAGGGTAATAAATGTCAATGCAGTAAACCCATGTATATAAATAGATCTCATATATGAACATTAATTTTTCCAGGGCTGGGATTCAATTCAGGTCCTAGGAACTGGTCTGAATTTCTTGTCTTCAAGGACAGTGAGCCATTCCCCTTCACCCACATTGTCACAGAGTTGCCCAGACCCTGAGTTCAAATCCCATGCCTACCAGAAAAATTTTGCAAATTCAAGCCAGGGTCTAATTATTATAATTATAATTATAATAATAATAATAATAATAATAATAATAATAATAATAATTATAATAATAATAATAATAATATTATTATTATTATTATTATTATTATTATTATTATTATTATTATTATTATTATTATTGCCATGTACGGGGATTGAAGTCAGGTCTTGACATCTCTGCCACTGCCAGCACTGGGATCCTAGGACCTGAGTTCAAATCTCCGGACAGGCAAAAAATATAAAAAATAAAAAGGAGAAGCATAATACTGAGAAGTTCAAGAAAGTAGTTTTACCTTTTTATTTCCTTTGTATTGTAACCATCCTGAGTCTAAATGCCAAGGCCCAGAAAGTGTACATGACCTTGCATTGCTGATGTTTGGCAGCTATTCAGGAAGCCATAGCCAAAACTGGCAAATTAGGTCTGGAGGTCGAATCCCAGGACTGCCACTAATGAATGGTGGGAGAATCTAAGAAACCCATTCCCATATGCATCCATAGGAATGGAATGTTATAAAAGTAACAATTAAATTAGTAGTTAGTGTACGACTATATTATAAAATTATACACAACAATTATACTACATTGACTAATTTTCAATTAATATTTTATTCTATATTCAATCATGATACTTTAAAAAGGAAGGAATAATTTAATTGCCAATAATTGGTAGTAATAGTTTATATGCAGTTACATAGTATACAGTCATCTCTCTCTTGTTATACACATATACATCCATTTATCTGTCAACCAATCTACACATTTATCTGTTCATACTCTTGTCACTCCCGGGGCTCAGTGGTTGGGTGCTTGCCTAGTATGTACAAATCCCTGGGTTCGATTCCTCACTACCGCATGCACAGAAAAATCTGGAAGTCATGCTGTTGATCAAGCAGTCGAGCACTAGCTTTGAGCATAAAAGCTTAGGGACTATGTCTAGACCCTTACTCAAGACCCAGGACTGGCACCAAAAAAAAAGAAAATAGAATGTTCTAACTTCAATGGTATAAGTATAGGATTTCAAATACCTCCTTACAGAGCAAACCAGGAGTCTGGTGCTGACAGCTGACATCTAAACTGACAGCCAGAAGTAAATCACTACCACCCAGCCCCACGGAGCCAGATGCTGCTAGTTCACTCAGCCCTGTCATCCAAGATATTCAGGGGCTGAGATCTCACACTGGTGGGTTTAAAACCCATCCCTTGCAAGAAGTCTGCAAAACTCTGAGCTGTGGCTCACAGTGGTAGAGCTTTAGCCTTGAGCAAAAGATTTGAGAACAGTACCTCCAACCTTCCAGTGCATTCCCTGTGGCTGACTCCCAGACCTCCCAAAAAAACCCATCCCTCTAAATCATTAGATGTGAATTTTGTGTGGCTTGTGACGTGTTTCTGAAAGAATGCTGAAACCGAAGAAAGGACCCTAATTCTAATGTCTGCGTGTGGGATACAGCTATGTGATGAGTCCTTCATGAGGTGTGTGCTGAGTCCTTCATGGGGTTCATTCTTTCATCTGGTCCTTGTAAGAGCTCCACAAGTAAGATGATGGTGCAGATGAGAAACTTGAGGCTCACCAAAATTATGTATGTACTGAAATCTAGTGAGTTGTCTCCTGCAGAAAATTGTTTATTTTTCTCAGTCGTGAACCTTGAACTCAGGGCCTAGGCACTGACCCTTCCCTCTTGGCTCATGACTAATGCCCTCCCACGTGGAGCCAAGGACTCTCTTGCAACAGAGTGTTATGATCTATGCATCTGTAGCTGAGGTCTGTCACCCTGCCTACTCAAGAAGCTGAGATCTGAGAATCTGGGTTCCAAACTATCCCAGACACAAAGTGTCCCATGAGAATATTATCTCCTATTCACCACTTAGAAACTTGAAGTGGAAGTTGGGCACCACTACCTCATGCCTGTCCTCCTAGCTACTCAGGAGCCTGAGAGCTGAGGATCAGGGTCCAAAGCCAGTCTGGGCAGGAAATTCTTGAGATGGACGCTACTCTCTAGCGACCCAACAAAAACCTGAAGAAATGCTGTAGCTCAAGTGGTAGCGCAATTGGCTTTAGCTGAAGAACTGAAGGACAGCACCCAGGCCTAGACTTCAACTCCTCCAACATACAAGAAGAGAAAGAAAGAAACTTGAAGAAGAGGGGTTAGACTGCTTTGCATGTATGAATCCCTGGGTTTTGATTCCTCAGTATCACATCACTAAAAAAAAAAAAGCCTGAAGTGGCTCTGAGGCTCAAGTGGTAGAGTGCTATCCTGGTACAGGAGAAACTCAGGTACAGTGCTCAGGTCCTGAATTCAAGTTCCAGGACAAATGTATGGAGAGAGAGAGAGAGAGAGAGAGAGAGAGAGAGAGAGAGAGAGAGAGAGAGAGAGAGAGAGAGAGAGAGAGAGAGAGAGAGAGAGAGAGAGAGAGAGAGAGAGAGAGAGAGAGAGAGAGAGAGAGAGAGAGAGAGAGAGAGAGAGAGCAAGATCAGAAGTGAAGCTGTGACACCAAATTGTGGTAAAACACTGAGCTTCTGTTCTGAGCTCATGGTCAGCACCCAGGCCCTGTGTTCAGCCCCAAAAGCTAGCCATCCACGGCTCAACTAGGAGAGCTCAAAGGTTTCAAAACCTGATGAGCTTCACCAGCCTAGATGACAGGAAGCATTGTGGTATTACCCATGTGCTTAGATTCAGTGAGCTTCTGGAAACCTAAGGAGGCAACTTTACCAATTAGGAATCTTTAAATTCGGTTCAGCTCTCTAGTTGTCTGCCAGAAGGACCCTTGAATTAATTGTAGCAGTTTGTTTCAACACTGGGACATAGTCTAACAAAGACAGGATAAGTACAAGGAACTTGGCCTGCCACAGGAGGTGGTACAAATGAAGGCTTCCTGTCCAAACAGAGCACTGGGGAAAGAGATAGCTTTGGATACAAAGAAGCCTTTTTCTCCTGGCCTTCAGAACCCGCCCACACTCATCCTCACTAATTGGCCCAGATGGAGTTGTTTGTTACACAGCTGTACAGGAGTGAGGTCTTTTGTCTGCCTGTTCCAACAATGAGGCAGACTTCATCCAGAAGCCTGAGGTGCACAGAAACCCTGAGGCTACACTGGGAACAGTGAGGTAAGCCCTGGAATATGCACTGTCTTGATCTCGCTTTGTGCTATGAAACCATTTTATTCAAAGCAAATTTCCTAGATGTGTGCCTTTCAACATAGGGACTCTGGATCTTAACTGATAGAAATACATTCATACATACATGGGTAGACATGGAGTTACTGTTTTTTGTTTTTTTGTTTTTGTTTTTTTTTTTTTTTGCAAGTCTGGGTGTGAGCCTAGGCACAGTCCCTGAGCTCCTTTTGCTCAAGGGTAGTGCCCTTGAGCAACAGCCCCGGCCATGTTTTATTTTTAATTCTTGTAATCCCTTAGAAATAAGATTGTCCTGGGCTTTCCTGTCCCGACTGAATTCAAATTGTCATTCCCTACCTCTCAGACTCCTGAAGAGCTAGGATTACAGGCAGGATCCACTGCCACTTGGGTTTCTTTTCTTCTTGTTCTATTTTTCCTCATGACAGTCTGAAATCCTCACAGTGTCATTCTAATGGTTTGCATTTCTGAGTAAACTACTCAGGCCTGGAGTTGGAATGCCAGGACCACCACCTACAAATGGAGGGAGATCTTGAGAAAATCATTCCTATCCATGGGAATGCTTAATGGCATTTATAAAAGTTAGAATTAAATTGACAGTTAGTTCATGATTCTGTTATAGAATGTCACACAAAAATTATTGGATTATGTCTTCCATTCTAACACCCTGGTTTGGTTCTCCTAATTAAAGAACACTGACTTCTTTTACATTAATACTTTAGTAAATATTCAACCATGATACTGCATTAAATGGAGACCTAATTTAATAACTAATAATTCACAATATATATAATTTAATATCCTCACATTGTCTCTCTCATCTATATAGCAAACTACACATCTATCTATCTATCTATCTATCGATCTATCTATCCATATATATATTTATATATATATATATATATATATATATATATATATATATATATATATATATATATATCCCACTACTATGGCTTAATCCCAGGTCCTCAGAACTGGCTGGCAGCTCAGTTTGCCAAAGGCTTTTGTTCTACAACTGACTCATTCATAAATTATGCATTGTGGGCTGTGAGTTCAAATCCCAGCAATGCCAAAAGCTTATATGTGCAATAAGAAGCCAATTTTGACACATTTTTTTCTTCTCTGATAAAATCTAAATATGATGTATAATCCATATGCAAATATATCCATGTGATAAGATATAATAAATGAAAAAAATGTTATATATGTAATAATGCTAAAGAAAATAAATAATGAATAAAGAAGGGTAATAAATGGAGTAAACCCATGTATGTAAAAAGATCTCATATATTAGTATTATTTTTCCAGTGATGGGGCTTGAATTCAGGCCCTTGAAGCTGGTCTGAAATTCTTGTCTTCAAAGACGGTGAGCTTACCCTCCCCCACAGTGCCACAGAGTTCCCCCGACCCTGAATTCAAATCCCAGGCCTGCCAGAAAAATTGTGCAAATTCCAAGCCAGGACTTTAATTTTTTTGGCCAGTCCCGGGCCTTGTACTCAGCTGGTGGCAACTCTGCCTCAGCCTTGATCACTCTAGGCTGGGGTGCAGCTTCTGGACCCACAGCCCATCCTAGGACCTGAGTTCAAATCTTTCGAGTGGCCAAAAGAGGTGAAGTGTTGGGAAGGGGGCTCAGTAGTAGAGTGCTTGCCTTCCATGCATAAGGTCCTGAGTTCGATTCCTCAACAACACATAAGCAGAAAAAAGCTGGAAGTGTTGCTATGGCTCAAGTGGTAGAACGATAGCCTTAAGCTGAAGAGTTGAGGGACAGTGCACAGACTAAGACTTCTGTCTGACAACTGACAAAAAAACGAGGGTGAAAGAAGGAGAGGAATAAAACCGGGAAGATCCAGAAGGTGGTTTTACATAGTTTTTTCCTTTGAATTGTGACCATCTTGGGTCTAAATGACAGGGCCCGGAAAGTGTATGCGACCTTGCACTGCTGAAGTTTGATGGGCTATCAGGGAAGCCATAACCAAAACCAGCAAATTGGTCCGGGGTTCAAATCCCCGCCACATACGAATGTCAGGAGATCCTAAAAAATGCATTCCGATAGACAGCAATAAGAATGGAATGTTGTCAAAGTAACAATTACATTAGTACTTAGTATATGTTTATATTATAAAATTATACACAATAATCATAGTACATTGCTTAATTTTCAATTAATACTTTATTATGAATTCAAACATGATACCTAAATAAAGGAAGAAATAATTTAATTATTGATAATTGGTAGTAAAATAGTATATATAACTTAATAATATACAGACATCTCTCTCTTGTTTTATATGTATATATGTATATATATAAAACAAAAAATATATATTTCTACACTTGTCACTACTGGGGCTCAATGGTAGTGTGTTTGCCTAGTATGTAAAGCCAGAAGTGGTGCTGTCACTGAAGCACCAAAAACAAGTTAGAAAGTTATGACTGCAAGTATAGAATGCCAGGATTTCAAATACCTCATGACAGAGCAAGCCGGGAGTCTGAAGCTGATGGATATCATCTAACCTGACTTAGCCAGAGGTCAACAGCTGCAAACCAAATCCATGGAACCAGACACTGCTGGCTCACCCCTAGCTGCTCGGGGATGAGTTCTGAAACTGGTGGTTTGAGTACTCAGCCCTGGCAGGAAGTCTGAGAGACACTGAGCTGAGGCTCAAAGTGGTAGAGTTCTTGGGTTGAGGAAAAGGTCTTAGGAGAGTAGCCTCAACCTATGAGTGCAATCCCCGAGGCTGAGGACCCTCCCCCCCATTAACCACCCCTCTAAACCATTAGATGTGAACTTTTGTGTTTTTTGACATTTTTCTGAAAGAATCGTGATACTGATGAAAGCACCTGAATTCTAATGACAGCTTGTGGGATAGAACTATGTGATGAGTCCCTCCTGGGGTGCTGGGTCCTGATTCCTTCATAGGGTTTTATGTGCTGAGTCCTTCATGGGGTGTATTCTTCCATCTGGTCCTTGTTAGAGCTCCACAAGTAAGATGATTTTGCAGATGAGAAAGTTGAGGCTCAGATATGTCCCCAAGGCAGAGCCAAATTTATGTATGTACTGAACTCTAGTGACTTGTCTCCTGCTGACAATTGGTTTGGTTTAGTTTTATCCATCATGAACCTTCAACCCAAAGCCTAGGCGCTGATTTTCCTCTTGGGCTAGCACTCTACCACGCAGCAAAGTGTCACGGCTTAGGTGCTTTTAGCTGAGGTCTATCATCCTGCCTGCTCAGGAAGCTGAGGATTTGGGTTCCAAACTATCCCAGAAACAAACGGTCCCATGAGACTATTATCTTCTATTCACAACTTAGAAACTTAAAGTGGAAGCTGGGTACCAGTGACTCGCACCTTTCATCCTAGCTATTCAGGAGCCTGAGAGCTGAGGATCATGGTCCAAAGCCAGCCTTGGCAGGTGATTCTTTGAGATGGTTATCTCCAAAGAAACACCAGAAAGCCTGAAGGGGCGCTGTAGCTCAAGTGGTAGAGTGTTAGACTTGAGCTGAAGAGCTCAGAGACAGCACCCAGGCCCAGATGTCAACTCCTCCAACTTACAAGAAAAGAAATTAAGAAACCTTAAGTGGAGTGCTGGGAATGTGTCTTAGGGGTAGAATGCTCTGCATGTGTGAAACCCTAGGCTTGAATCCTCAGTACCACATCCCTAGAAAAAAAGCCTGAATTGGCTGTGTGGCTCAAGTGGTAGAGTGCTGTACTTGTACAGGAGAAACTGAGGTACAGTGCTCAGGTCCTGAATAAAAGCTCCAGGTCTGGTGTATGCACTTGCACACACACACACACACACACACACACACACACACACACACACACACACAAACACACACAAAGATACAAGAAATGAAGCAGTGACACCAAATGGTAAAGCAAAGAGCTTCTCCTCTGAGCTCAAGGTCAGCACCCTGATCCTGTGTTTAACCCGAAGTCTACTACCCAAGGCCCAACTCGAAGATGGCAAAGGTTTCAATACATGATGAGCTTCACCAGCCCTAGATGACAAGAAGCATTGTGATTTTGCACTTGTGCAAATTATCCCTTTGATAATTAGGAATATTATTAGGTTCAGCTCCCTAGTTGTCTGCAAGAAGGACTCTTGAATTAATTGTAGTAGTTTTTTTCAATATTGGAACATAGTCTAACAAAGACAGGATGAGTACAGGAAACTTGACCTGCCATGGGAGGTGGCACAAATGAAGGCTTCCTGTCAAAACAGAGCACTGCGGAGAGAGAGAGAGAGCTAGGTGCCTTTTTCTCCTGGCCTTCAGAGCCTGCCCTCATTCATCCTCACTAATTGCCCCACATGAATTTTTTGTTAGAAAGCTGAACAGGAGTGAAGCTTTTTTTCTGCCTGTTCCAACAATGAGGCAGACTTCCTCCAACAGCCTCGGGTGTGCAGAAACCCTCAGGCTACACTGGAAACAGTGAAGGGATCCCAGGATCATGCACTGTCTTGAAAGCACTCTCTGTGCTATGAAGTCATTCTATTCAAAGCAAATTTCCTGTCTGGGTTCCTCTCTTCATAGCGACTTTGGATGTTCTCCGATAGAAATACATGCATACATATACAGACACACAGACTTAATGGCTCTTTTTTGTGTGGCCACTCCTGAGGCTTGAACTGTGAGCCTAGACATTGTCCCTGAGATCCTTTTGCTGAAGGAAGCACTTTATTGTTTCTTAAACTATGATTACCCTATGCTGGGGTGCAGCATTTACACCCACAGATGATCCAGGGATCCTAGGACCCGACTTCAACTCCTAGCACTGGCAAAAAAAACATCAAAGCAACAAAAATGGAGGAGGAAAAAACCAGGAAGTTTTATACACCCATTTTACCTTTGTTTCCTTTGCACTGTGACAACCCTGGGTCTCAATAACTCAACTTGAAAATTGTACGTGACCTTGAAGGGCCTAAGGCTGGGGGCTGTCAGTGAAGCCTGAGCCCAATCCAGATATCTAGGCCCTGAGTTTGATCCTGGGGCTGCCACCTATACATGGCTGAAGATGCTAGGAAACTCATTCCTATCTATTCCTATCTATAGGAAGACTAATAGAATGTTTGGCATGTACTAATTGAATTACTAATTAGCTAGTCAATCTAGTGTAAGATTGTACACAATAAATATAGGTCATTGATTAATTGAATTAATACTTAATTAAGTCTTCTACCGAGATTAATTAATGGACTCATAATTTTAGACCAAATAATAGGTAGCAATAGAATATATAAAAAGAAGGTATAGACATCACTTATATATAGAGTTATGCAGTAGAATCTATACAAATGTCTATCTGTCTCGGTATACATTTATGTATAGATGCATATGCATATGGAAATACACACACATACTGCAATCTACACATATATCTGTTTATATATTGGCCACTCCTAGGGTTTGATCTCAGGTCCTCAAATTTACCCGCCAACTTCACTTGCATCAGACTGGTGTGCTAACATTGACCCGTTTATGAAGTGGGTCTTGTAGGCCCAGAGTTCAAATCACAGAACTGCCAAAAACTTAATCCTGGTGGAAGAGGCTAATTCTCCCACTTGTTTTCCTTATCAGCGAAAGTCCTGGGTCTCAGCAATGATGGATAATATGTAGGCATATCTATGTTCTATGTAATAGGATGTAAAAATATTATATGTGTAATCATACTCACTAAAATACTTAATAAGTAAAACACAAAATAAAATCAATAACTACATGAATCGCAATATGCAATAAACTGTAAATATAAATCATGTATTTAAAATATATAAAAATATTATTGTTTCAAGTGCTAGGACTTGAATTCAGGCCCTGGGAACAGGCCTGACTTTCTTGTCTTCCAGCATGGTGAGCTTCCCCTTCCCCCACAATGCTGCAGATTTCCCAGACCCTGAGATCAAATCCCAGGCCTGGCAGAAAAAAAATGGCATCAATTCCAAGCCATGGGGCCTCATAATTTTTAAAATATTTTTAATGTGTTTATTCATTTATTTTTATTTTGTCAGGCACAGGGCTTGAACTCAGATCATGGCAACTCTGCCGCAGCATTTTTTTTTTTTTTTGCTGGTTGTGGGGCCTGAACTCTGGCCCTGGGTGCTGTCCCTCAGCTCTTCAGCTCAAGGCTAGTGATCTACCACTTGAGCCACAGCACCACTTGCGGCTTTTTCTGCATATGTGGTGCTGAGGAATCAAACCCTGGGCCTCATGCATGCAAGTCAAGCACTCTACCACTGAGCCACCTCCCAGCCCCCTCTGCCTCAGCTTTGATCACTCCAGGCTGGGTTGAAGCCACTGGACTCACAGCCGAACCTGGGTTCCTGGGCCCCAAAGATTGACAGGAATAAAAACAAATAAAACGACACAGATAAAGTTTCCCTTATTTGCAATAACTAGTATATGTCTGAGTCAAGCAGAAAAGGTCAGATAAGGTGATGTTAGGAAAATGAACTCCAAGATAAGTATTGAAAAGGATTTTTATTTTATTCAATTATTTCTAACATATTTATAAGATGATTTCTATGTTGTTTGTATGTCCCTTTCCCACGGTATAACCCAAGCTTTCACTGCATTTGATGGTGGTATAATTTGTGGAGGGGTAGGGAAAAAACAAATCGTTTAAATAGGGATACCAAATCGTTTAAATAGGGATACAGGTGGACCTATTGCAACAATGAGATGTACAAGTCATTATGTCAAAAAACGAACTTTACAACATTGGTGGGGGGAGGACCTGGTAGGGTGTCAGGGAGGGTATGGGAAGGGATGGGAAGGGGAAACATATGAGGAGGCAATGATGTTGGATTAAAAAAATGTACTCATTATCTTGCCCATGTAATTGTAACCCTTCTGTACGGTATTAAAAACAAAACAAAACAAAACAAAAACAAAAAAATATCGGCAACTTGCAGATGGCTGCCGGTTTTACATTTGTTTTCTTTGCAAGGTGACCATACTGGGTCTGAATGACATGGCTGAAAAGTTTTTCTAACTTGGCATTGCTGAAGGCTGGCAGGCTACCAAGGAAGCCATAGGCCAACACGGCCACATAGGCCCTGTGTTCAAAGCCCGGTCCTGACCCCTACCAATGCAGGAGATCCCAAGAGTCTGGTTCTTATACATAGGAATACCGATAGAAGTTTATGAATGTCAATGTTGAATTAGTTGTTCTTGAATGATACTACTATATAATTAAACAGAGTGATTTTAGGAGGCCAATGGATTTTAATGGATATTTTTGACACATTAAAAGTTTACTATTAATTACATGGACGCAATAGTTTCAGGAGAGAAGTTGATTTAATTAATATTTCATTAAGGGTGAAAACAAAAATATTAATTACATGGAGGCATAATAAATACCCAAGAATTGCTAGGAATGTAGTATATGTAACTGAAGAATGTATAGACATCTCTGGCACTCTTTAAAGATCTGTATTTATTTGTGTACTACTATCTGCATGTCAATCTGTTCTTATTTTGTCAACACCTGGGTCTCGATCTCAGGTTCTGGGAACTTTTGTAAGCTTTATATGCCCCAGCCTGGTGTGCTGACACTCACCCATTCATGAATTGGGCCTTGTAGGCTATGAGTTCAGATGCCAGCACTCACAAAAATTGAATCATATAGTAAGAAGCCTATGGTGACACATGTTTTCCTTTTCTGTGAAAGTCCTGGATGTCGGGTGTGAAGTTTCATACATAGGCAAATCTATATCCTATGTAATAAATGTAGTAAATGTTTCATGTGTAATAACAGTCAATAAAATAAATGGTAAATAAATGAATAAAACAAAAAATAAAATGAATAACTACACTAAGTGCAATATGGAGTCAACATACAGGGCTCGATCTCAGGGCCTGGGAACTGCCTGGAAGCTGAATTGGCTAGAGGCTGCTGTGCTGGCAGTCACCCATTCATGAACTGAGCCTTCTAGGCCCTGAGTTTAGATCCCAGCACTGCCAAAAATGTAATCATGGAGTGAGAAGCCGAGGGTGACACATTTTCCTCTTCTTTGAAAGTGCTCGGTGACAGGTAGGATGTATAAATTATATGCAAATCTATATGCTATGCAATAGGATGTCATAAAGGTAAGAAATGACATAGTTGGAAGAAAAACAGATTGAATTAGTAGTGAATCATTCTGGGATAAATTTAGACGCAATAATTATAGGACTTGGATGTTTAATTAATATTTTATTGAGCATTATGAGAATAAAAATTACATGGAGACATAATTAAATACCTACTAATTGGTAGTAACACACGATTCATAATTTAATTTGTCTCATTTATAAAATATGTAATTATATGTATGGATGAATGTACATATATGATAAATAATAATAGTATATTGAGTAATTATTAATTAATGCTTTATTAATTGTTCAACTGGGACACATCATTAAATGGAGACATAATTTAAAACCTAATAATTGGTAGTAATATTATCTATAATTCAATAATATACAGACATCTCTCTTTTTGTGTATATAATACTTATATACAGGAAACTCTATCTATTTATACCTCATTCACTCCTGGGGCTCGGTGGTTGAATGCTCGCCTAGTAAGCAAGAAGCCCTGGGGTGGATTTCTCAGTGCCACATAAACAGAAAATCCAGAAGTTCTGCTGTTTTTCAATCAAGAGAATGCTAGCCTGCAGCACCAACACTTAGGGACATTTTCTAAGCCCTTATTCAAGCCCCAGGACTGCTGCCAAAATAAAGGTAGAATGTTCTACCTGCAGTGATATAAGGACAGGACTTCAAATACATAATCACAGAGCAAGCTAGGAGTCTGGCGCTGACAGCTGCCACTTAACCTGACTTAGCCATATGAAAACTGCTGCAACCCAGCTGCACCGAACCAGACGCTGATGGCTGGTTTAACCCCATCATCCTAGCTGTTTGGGGGCTTTAAAACCCAGCCCTGGCAGGAAGTCTCTGAGACCCTTCAAAACGTGGCTCCTAGTGGCAGAGCTCTAGCCCTGAGCAAATGTTATTAGAACAGTATCCACATGCTTTGAGTTCAAGCCCCATGGGTAATCCCCCTCAAATAAAAACACCCCTCTAAACCATTAGATGTGATCTTGTGTGGTTTGTGAAATGTTCCTCAAAGAAGGATGATACTGATGAAACCACCCTAATTCTAATGACAATTTATGGAATAGAGCTATGTGCTGAGCCCTTCATAGGGTGCTCTGTGCTGAGTCTTGCACAGTGTGCTATGTGCTGAGTACTTTAAAGGGTGCAGTGTGCTGAGTACTACATTGGGTGCTGTGTGCGGAGTCATGCAAAATTTCACGTGCTGTGTCCTTTATAGGGTGCATTCATTCATCTGGTCCTTGTAAGAGCTCCACAACTCAGATGATTTTGCAGACGAAATGTGATATATATATATATATATATATATATATATGTATATATATATATATATATATATATATATATATATATGAAAAAATGACACTGCTACATTTGTTAGGAAATGGAAAGACTTGGAAAAAATTATATTAAGTGTTGTAAGACAGGCCTAAAGAAACATAGGTCCTATGGTTTTCCTTATTTGCAATAACCAGTATATGCATGAGACAAGCAGGTAATGTCAGATATGTTGCTCTTAGACGAAATGAACCACACCATAAGGATTCAAATGTTTTCTTTTTATTTCATGCGGTTGTTTATAATATATTTATAGGATGATTTATTTGTTGCATTGTAGGTCTCTCCCCCACAGTATAACCCTTGTTTTCACTGTATTTGATGTTCGTATAATTTGTGGAGGGGAAGGGAAAAAGCAAATCGTTTAAATAGGGATACAGGTGGACCCATTGCCACAATGAGATGTACAATTCATTACGTCTAAAAACGAACTTTACAACTTTGGTGGCTGGGAGTGAGGGAGAAGGGATAGGAAGGTGAAACAAAGAAGGAGGCAACAATGTTTACTAAGAAATGTGTTCAATACTTTGCCGATGTAATTGTACTGTATGGTATTTTCACAATAAAGAAAAAAAAGAAGTTTGATTTAAAAACAAAAGTATATTGTGGATCAGATGTGTCACCATGGCATGGACAAAATTATGTATTACTGAAGACTAGTGAGTTGTCTCATGCAGACAATTGTTTTGTTCTGTATTTTCTCAGTCATGAATCTTGAACTTGGGCCCTAGGCACTGACCCTTATCTCTGGGCTCATGGATAGCCCTCCACCACGTGGAGCCAAGGAGCCCTTTGCAGCAGAGTGCCACAGCCTAGGGGTCTATAGCTGAGGTCTGTCATCATGCCATCTCAGGAAGCTGAGATCTGAGGATCTGGGTTCCAAATTATCTCAAACACAAAAGGTCCCATGAGACAATTATCTCCAGACACCTGAAGTGGAAGTGTGGTGCTTGTGGCTCATGCCTGTCATCCTTGCTACTCAGGAGGATGAGATCTGAGGAACATGGCTCAAAGCTAGTCTGAGCAGGAAAGTCCTTGAGATACTTAACTCCAATGAACCACAAGGAAACCTGAAGTGGTGCTGTGGCTCAAGTGGTAGAGCACAACACTTGAGCTGAAGAACTCAGGGACAGCACCCAGGTCCAGACTTTAACTGCTACAACAGACAACAACAACAATAAGAAAAAGACAGAAACAAACTAACAAATCTGAAATAGAGGCCTGGGAATGGGCCTTAAGTGTAGAGTGCTTTGCATATATGAAACCCTGGGCATGATTTCTCAGGACCACACCATTAGAAAAAAGCCTGAAAAGTCTCTGTGGCTCAAGTGGGAGATAGATATCTTTGTACAAGATAAACTAGGTACACTGCTAGGGTCCTAAGTTCAATCTGCAAGACTGGTGTATGCACACATGCACACGGACACACACACACACACACACACACACACACACACACACACACACACACACACACACACACACACACAGACCAGAAGTGAAGCTGTGACACCAAATGGTAGAGCACTGGGCTTCTGCACTGAGCTCATCTTCAGCACCCAGGTCCTGTGTTCCACCCCAAAACCTAGCCACCCAGGGCCCACCTAGGAGAGGTCAAATGTTTCAAAACCTGATGAGCTTTACCAGCCCTAGATGACAGGAAGCTTTGTGATATCTGACATGTGCTTGGATTTTCCAAGGTTCCAGAAACCTAGGAGAGGCATCATAGTCCCATCATCGCCTGCAATTAAACATTCCATTAGGTTTAGTGCCCTAGTTGTCTGTCAGAAGGACTCCTGAATTATAGTGAACACTGTATCTATACACCGGAATATAGTTTCACAAAGGCAGGATACGTTCAGGAAACTTGGCCTGCCAAGGGTGATGGCATAAATGAAGGCTTCCTGTCAAAACAGAGCACTGGTGATAGAGATAGCTTGGGGTACAAAGAGGTCTTTTTCTCCTGACCTTCACAGCCTACCCACACTCATCCTCACTAATTGGCCCAGATGGAGTTGTTGGTTACATAGCTGTACAGGAGTGAGGCCTTTTGTCTGCCTGTCCAGACAATGAGTGACTTCTTCCAACAGCCCTGGGATGCAGAGAAACCCTCAGGCTACACTGGGAACAGTGAGGGGAGCCCCAGAACATGCAATGTCTTGAAAGCACTTTCTGTGCTATGAAATCATTGTATTTAAAACAAATTTCCTAATTCAGTGCCATTCATCATAGCTACTCTGGAGATTCACCTGGAGCTACACGGTCTTTATTTTTGGTGGGGGGCAGGTCCTGGGGTTGGACACTAACCCTAGCCATTGTCCCTGAACTCCTTTTGCTCAGAGGTAGCACATTAAAATTGAGTCACAGCCCCATTTTAGCCTTCTGATGAGCCTGGATTACAGTTAGCAGCCACTGGCACTTGCCTTTCTTTTCTTCTTCAGTTTTTACTCTGGACATCTGACTTCTTAGCAGGGTCATTCCAATGGTTTGAATTTATAAGTAAACTACCCAATGTTCTTCATAGCTGGTTTCTCTGAGAAGGATTTACTCTCCTCATCTTCCCCTTTGGCCACAGGTTTGAAGCCAAAAATGAGGAGTGTCTCCATTCAAAGCCAACCTGAGCAGGAAAGTCTGTGAGCCTCTAATTTCCAATAAACCATCAGCAAACCAGAAGTGGAGCAGTGGCCCAGAGGGTAGAACTCCAGCTTTGAGAGAGAAATCCAAGTAGGAGATATTGTCCAGAGCAGGCAGGAAAACCTGGGGGGCGCTTATGTCCAATTATTGACCAGATGGCTGGACGTGGAGCTGTGGCGGTGGTAGAGCCTCAGCCTTGAGCAAAATAGCTCAGGAATGCATTGGGCTCTGTGTTTAAACCCTGGGATGCCTACAAAAAATTCAAAAAGAGAAGGCCAAGTTATGTATCAGTGTCCTCCTACCAACTTATGTGTGTATATTACTTCCCTGACTACAAACAGACCATATAAATGCTTTTACTTTTACTTACTGATTTATTTTTCAGATATGCTCATTGTGCATACTGCAGCATTCTCATTTCAGGCCCACCACTTTTCTTTCCAAGGCTCCACACCTGCACCCTTATATGATGCACACTTAAGCTCTCAGAAGCCTTTATTTACATTTTATTATGAGGCCAACGCAGGAACAGTCACAAATCAGGCAGGGGAAGAGAAGATCAAGGTTCATAGTTATAACAGGTATTCAGAAAATTAACCTGGGGATGAAAAATGGTCGCATACTTATGTAAAAACTACCATTAAGAAAAAGATGAGGGGGCTGGGAATGTGGATTAGTGAGTGTTTGCCTAGCATGCAAGAAGCCCTGGGTTTGATTCCTCAGTTGCACATTCACAGAGAAAGCCAGAATTGGTGCTGTGACTCAAGTAGCAGAGCGCTAGAGACAGTGCCCAGGCCTTAAAGAGATAACATGTAGGTATGTAGGTAGGTAGGTAGGTAGATAGATAGATAGATAGATAGATAGATAGATAGATAGATAGATAGATAGATAGATAGATAGATAGATAGATAGATAGATAGATAGACCGACAGACAGACAGACAGACAGACAGACAGACAGGCAGACTGGCAGACAGACAGACAGACAGACAGACAGACAGATAGATAGATAGATAGATAGATAGATAGATAGATAGATAGATAGATAGATAGATAGATAGATAGATAGATAGATAGATAGATAGATAGATAGATAGATAGATAGATAGACCGACAGACAGACAGACAGACAGACAGACAGACAGGCAGACTGGCAGACAGACAGACAGACAGACAGACAGACAGATAGATAGATAGATAGATAGATAGATAGATAGATAGATAGATAGATAGATAGATAGATAGATAGATAGATAGATAGATAGATAGATAGATAGATAGATAGATAGATAGACAGATAGACAGACAGATAGATAGATAGATAGATAGATAGATAGATAGATAGATAGATAGATAGATAGATAGATAGATAGATAGATAGATAGATAGATAGATAGATAGATAGATAGATAGATAGACAGATAGATAGATAGATAGATGATTGATTGATAGATAGATAGATAGATAGATAGATAGATAGATAGATAGATAGATAGATAGATAGATAGATAGATAGATGGATAGATAGGTAGATAAATAGATAGATAGAAAGATGATAGGTGAATCTGGTATTGGATGTCAGTAGGAAAGAAGGGAACACTTCCCAACCATGAGGCCATCTGCAGTGTGCCAGGACACCTGCATCACCTTCACATAACCACACAGCAGGAAGACTGTCTCTCTCTCACTTCTCAGGCAGTGGAGAGCCCCAGAGTCAAGAGGGCAGAGCCAGGTTCTAACTCAGGTGCTTGGAGGCAGAAGAGAAAGGACACTGCCACTCATTGGACTGGGGATTTACATTAATGATGTGGAGAATGAAGGAAGGAGAATGGACTGGCAGAGGTAGAAGAAGGGCCTTCAAATCTGACAGATGGAGAGTCAAGAACCCACTCCCTAAGACCAAAAAGCAGGATTTTTCTACTCTGTTCCTCCCCCTGTCCCCCACTAAACTGGCTCTCTATTGGTAACCTAAAGATAGCCTGAGGCTCCCATCACCTGAAGGAGGAAGGTTAATCAGGCATTGTTTGAAGAGGCTGAGAAAAGCCTGACCCTGGTGTAACTCTAACAAATGTTTGAAGTTGCCCCTCCCCCATTGCTGGTTGTGCCTGGAATGAATGAAGTGGTTTTGCAGCTCACTTCCCTGTTGAGTGTGTACATTCTGCCTCCTAATCCTGCAGGCCTAGGTCTCTGCACCTAGCCTGTTTTTTTGAAACTGTTTCCTGTCCTTCAAATACAGAGGTACATTGGAATTCTTTCTACTAACAGGTCTAGGTCTTGGATCCTAAGAACTTCATTTATACCCAGGATGGGTCAATGATGTTTCTTTCCTGCTTCTATAGCTTGAGAAATCTAAGAACATTTAGAGTGCAAGTAACTTCTCATCACCAAGGGAAACACAGGAATTCTTGAACATGTGACATTTCGGAAGCCCACTGGAGGACACAAGATGATTACATCTTGTAGCAGATGGATCTGCTACACTTGAACCTTGAACTCGGCCTGCTCTCCTAGTCCATGTCCTTCTTTGGTGCTTGTCCTGCTAGCTCCTCAGGAGCTTCCAAGATAGAAATAGATTGATCAAACCCAAAGGGAGTTCCTGGCTTTTTCCTTCTTTTTCTGTCCTTTGCTTTAAATGTTTTGCAGATTTTGGGCTTGAAATGTGGATCTAGGCTCTGTCCCTGGGCTCTTTTGGCTCAAGGCTAGCACTCTGCCACTAGTCCCTTTCTGCTTTGTCTGTGGTGAAGTGGAAGTCAGAGCCTCATAAACATTCCTGTCCTGGCTGTCTTCACCCTGTGATCCTCAGACCTCAGACTCCTAAGCGAGGGTGACAAGCATGAGTTTCTGTTGCTCTGCTAAGTTCAGAACTGTAATAACATTGAAAATACAAGTCAACTGTTCATCATAAAGGGCTTGGGGAGCATATTAACCCTTTCAACATTGGACCTTTCAGAACCCTGTAGCACACAAGGTTTTAATGCTAGAGCCTGAATGTCTGGACATATGGATCTGCTATACTTGAACATTGAGCTCTGATTCCACTAGCATTCATTTTACAGAAAAATGTTCTCATAATTAACAAATAGGAAAAGTACTTTGATTAACCCTCACTTTTTTTCCAGGTATGTGTCTCGAACTCAAGCCTAGGCACTATCACTAAGCCCTTCAGCTCAAGGTGAACACTCTACCACTTAAGTCACAGCTCCACGTGGGGTCTTTTGGTGGTTCATTGGAGATAAGAGTCTAAAAGGCTTTCATTCCCTAGGCTGTCTTTGAACTGTGGTCTTGCGGTCTCAGCCTCCTGATTAGCTAGGGTTGTAGGTGTGAGCCACCAGCATCTGGCCTATTGTTTTTGCCACTTCTGGGGCTTGAACCTAGGTTCAGGGTACTGTCTCTGAGCTTCTGTTTCTCAAGGCTAGCACTCTACCACTTGAGCCATTCCACAGCTTCTGGCTTTTTCTGAGTACTTGGCACTGAGGATTTAAACCCTGGCATTCATCCATGCTGAGCAAGCTCTCTACATATAAGCCACATTCCCAGCTTCACTCTTACTATCTTATCCCTCAACTTTCCTATCCTCAAGAAAAAGCCTCTGAGTATAAATCATCTAAAGAAATCCCTGTAAGAAGTTGTCCAAAGATGAATAAGACAAAGCTCATACTTGGGACAGACACTAAACATGTGATGACTGTGACAAATGCCTCCATTTAATTATGTATCATATTTCAACACTCAATAATTAATGAAAAATGACTCCATGTCCTAAATTATTGTGTATAATTTTATAATAGATGTACAAAATATAATAAATGTTATGCATGCATAATACTAAATATTTTAAACAATGAATAAATGAATAAAATAAAAATAAAATAAATAAAAAACAATGACAATAATAATAATATTTAATAAACATTCATATGTAAGTATATATCATAAATATTTTTCCATTGCAGGGCCCTACTGCAGGCCTTGGGAACTCTAGCCTGAATTTGTTTTCCTCAAGGACAGTAAACTTTGCATTTACCCATGGTGCAAAAGAGTTACCTGGAATGTGAGATCAAATCCCAGCAATGGCAGAAATACTAGCCCTATTTCCAAGAGACTGACAATTTTTTTGATGAAAGCAGTTATGTTCATTCAGTTCCATACTGAACATTTCAAAGAAAAAACAGTGTAGAATTTTGGACAGCTATTCAGACAGCTTTCCCTTACCCCCAAAGTGCTTCTCTGAGCACTTCATTGTTTATTTTTTGTATGATGTTTATTGTAAAAATGATGTACATAGGGTTACAGTTATATGAGCAAAGTAATGAGTACATTTCCTATTGAGCATTGTTGCCTCTTCCTTTGTTTTCCCCCTACTATCCCTTCCCTCCCATCTGCACAACTACCTCCCCCCTGCCAAGATCAGTGACTTATTTTTTTTAATTTTGGCTTGGCACGGGTTTGAACTAAAGGAGTGGTGACTCTGCACCTTCCCTCACATTGTTATGGATTTACCAAGACCTTGAGTTCAAATCCCAGGATAGGAAATAAAACTAGCAGAAATTCCAAATCATGGAGCTTTATTTTTTCAATTTAGTTAAATAAATACATAAATAAATAGATAAATAATTTATTTGTTTGTTTGTTTGTTTATTCTTTTTTTGCCAACCAGGGGTCTTGAACTCAGATCATGGTAACTGCCTAAGCATGATATCCCTAGGCTGGGCTGCAGCCTCTGGACCCATAGCCAATCCTGGGATCCCAAGCCAAGAGGGCTTGCAGGAAGAAAAAAAACGTGGAACAGCACCAAAAATAGTGAGCTGCAGAGGGTTGGGGGGGTTATAATTTTTTTCTTTGCAGGGTGACCCTACTGGTTCAGAATGATACAGCTGCAAAGTGGACCTGACCTGCCATTGCTGAAGGCTGGTGGGCTATCAGGGAAGCAATAGGCCCACCTATCAACATAGGTCCCAGTTTCAAATCCCTGTCCTGACACCTACCAGTGGCAGAGATCCTAAGATACTCGTTTCTATGCATAGGAATACTGATTGAAAGTGTAGTTCGTGCAGTGGTTTAGTCTAAGACTGGATGCAAGAATCCTAGGATGCTGATTGATCTTAATAGTTTATTAAGCATGAAAAGAATAATATTCCTTCAATGGAAGTATAATAAATACCTAAGAGTTGGTAGGAAAGTAGTAGATGTCATTCATTAATACATGGTCGGCTCTGGCAATTTTTTACCAATATATATTTATTTATATATTGCCGTCTGCCTATCCATGTATTGCTGTTTTGGCCAAACCTGAGGCTCAATCTCAGCACCTGGGAACCACCTGACAGCTTCATTGGCTAGAGGCTGCCAGGCTCACACTCACCCATTCATGAATTGGGCAAGCTAGGCCCTGAGTTCATATCCTAGCACTGTGAAAATTTAATCTTGAATTAAGAAGCCGACTGTGACACATGTTTTCCATTTCTGGGAGAGCCCTGTGTTTCTGGCATGATGGAGAACACATCTAAAAATCTAGATGCAATGTGATAGGATATAAACAATATAATAAATGATAGGTGTCATCAGAGTCAATAAAATAAATGGTAAATAAATGAATAAAACAAGAAATAAAATGAATAATCACACAAAACACTGTATGGACTGAGCATCTCTATGGAAGTATAAACCCTACCACACCAAACAGGATATGGACTGAACATCTGTATGGAAGTATAAGTGCTATCTTTAAAATGTATATAAAGAGTGTGTTTTCCAGGCCTGAGGCTTGAATTCAGTCACCATACTAAGACGGTATGGAGGAAGATCCCAAGATATTTGTTTATGGACCTAGAAGAGTCATGGAATGCAATTGATGTCATCTTTGAATCAGTAGTTCATGTGTTATAGGTGTAGGAAATGATAGGCAAGAATCATGGGATATTGCTTATTTGCAATGAAGATTTGATGAAGCATGACAATAATCATCAATTGTGAAACGGAGGTATCAGGAAAGATCCAAGAATCGGTAGTCACACAGGAGATTCGATTCCATCAAAGGTGGCCATCTCTCCTACTCTGTACAAATATGTACTTATTTGCATACTACCTTCAGCTTATGAATGGATGACTGCTGTGCACTCTCCCCCTACCCCCACCTGTGGGCTCAATCTCAGGTCCTGAGAACAGTCTAGCTCCTTAGTGGCTCACAGGCTGGTCTACTCATGTGGACCCATTCACCTCTTGGGCCTGCTAGGCCTTGAGTTCAGACCCCAGCACTGCCAAAAGAATCATCCTGATGTCAGAAGCCAATCATTGCACTTGTTTTCCTTTCCTGTGCAAATTCTGGGTCTCAGCTAGGATGGAGAATGCATGGATCTCCCTGTGGCCATGGGAATTGGTTGTCATCCATGTCAGTGCAGTTATACCTGTCATCATATACTCAAGAAAATACACCCTACATCCATGAATAGCATACAAAATAGAGAGAATAACTACACTAAATTATCGATGCAGTCCACACACAGATGTGAATATACTTTCCATGTTTCAATGATGCATTGATGTCTATTGTAGTCTCCCTGGGGCTCGATCTCAGTTCCGGGGAATGGCCCAGCTCCTTCATGGCTCACAGGCTGGAGTGCACACCTGGACCCACTGGCCATTTGGGAGTCCCAGGCCCCAAGTTCAAATCCCAGCACTGCCAAAAATTCACCCTGATGTGAGAAGCCAGACTTTGCACCGTTTTTTTTTTTTTTTTTTTCTGTGCTGTGCATGTTCTGGGTCTCAGCTAGGATGGAGAATGCATAGGCAACTCTCTACTTATTTGAATAGGTTATCATCCAGGTCAACACAGTTATATTTGTCATTCTATACTCAAGAAAATACACACCACATCAATGAATAAGACAAAATAATGAGAATGACTACACAGAATGCAAGGTACTGCCCACCCATGTATGGAAATAGAGGTCCTCTGTTTAAATTGGGAAATTTTTACTGTTTTGGCCTCCACACTGGGAGGCTTGATCTCACGTCCTGGAAATGGCCAAGCTTCTTAGTGGCTCACAGGCTGGTGTGCTCACCATGTCCCATTCACCAATTGGGCCTGCTAAGCCTTGAGTTCAAATCCCAGCACTGCCAAAAGCTTCACCCTGATGTGAGAAGACAATTGATCCATCTGTTTTGCTGTCCTGTGAAAGTCCTGGGTCTCAGCACAGATGGAGAATACTATATACGCAACTCTATAGCAATGGGAATAGGTTGACATCCATGTCAGCACAGTTATATCTGTCATACTCAATAAAACATACAATACATCCATGAATAAGACACAAAATAAAGAGAATAACTACACTGAATGCAAGTTGCATAACACACCTGTAGATAAAGAGAGATCCTATGTTTAAAAAAGGTGGGCTTGTTATTTTGTCCAGTGCTGGGGCTTCAGCCTGGGACCTGGCCTCACATTCTAGTCTTCAAGGATGGTGAGCTTCTCCTTCCACCACAGTTCAACAGAGCTACCCAGACCTGAATTCACATCCCAGCACTGACAAAAGTTTCATACTGATGTCAGAAGCCACTTGTTGCAAATGTTTTCCTCTCCTGTGATACTCCTGGGTCTCAACTAGGATGGAGAATGAATGCATAGGCAACCCTATAACTATGGGAACAGGTTATCATCCATGTCAGCACAGTTATACCTGTCACCAATAAAATACACAATACCTCCATGAATTAGGAACAAAATAAGGAAAAGAAGTGTACTGAATGCAAGATGCTGCTCACACATGTATGTAAATATAGAGCCTATGTTTAAATTATGAATTTATGACTATCTGGCCATCCCAGGCACTCGATGTCAGGTCCTGGAAATGGCCTATCTCCTTCACTGCTCACAGACTGGTGTCCTCATCTTGATCTTTTCCTCCATTGGGCCTGCTAGGCTCTGAGTTCAAATCCCAACACAGCCAAAATATGTATCCTGATGTGATAAGCCAAACCATTCACCTATTTTCCTGTCTTGTGAATGTCCTGAGTCTCCACTAGGATGGAGAACGCATAAGAAACCCTATAGACATGGCAATAGGTTGTCATCCATGTAAAGACTGTTATATCTGTTACAGTACTCAGTAAAATACACTATACCTCCATGGATAAGACACAAAATAAGAAGTACACCGAACACGAGATGCTGTCCACACATATATGTAAATACAGACACTATATTTATTTTTTTTAATTGTATTTTATTTTATTTGAGAACATACTGTACAGAGGGGCTACAATTACATGGGCAGGATAATGCATACATTTCTTACCAAGCATTGCAGCCTCCTCCTTTGTTTACCCTTCACTTCCCTTCCCCGCCTCCCCCCTCCCCCCACCCAATTTTACCCCCCTCCCCCCACCCAATTATACCCCCCTCCCCCCCACACCGACATTGTAAAGCTGGTTTTTACATGACATTTTGTACTTCTCATTGTTGCAACAGGTCCACCTGAATCCTTAAACGACTTGTTTGTCCCCATCTCCTCCACATGTTATACTGACATCAAATATAGTGAAAGCGGGGGTTACACTGTGGGGGAGGGACATACAAAGCAACAAAGAAATAATCTTATAAATGCGTTAGAAACACATGCATGAAAGAAACGAAAACATTAAAATACATATTTAAGGGTTCATTTTCCTAACATCACATTATCTGACCTTTTCCACTTGACTCATACCTATACTAGATATTGCAAATAAGGGAAACCATGGGACCTATGCTTCTTTGGGCCTGGCTTACTTCACTTAATATAATTTTTTCCAAACCTTTCCATTTCCTAACAAATGGGGAAATGTCATTCTTTCTGATGGAGGCATAGAATTCCATTGTGTATATATACCACATATTCTTGATCCATTCATCTACTGAGGGGCATCTGGGTTGGTTCCATGTCTTAGCTATGGTAAATAATGCTGCAATAAACATAGTTGTGCTGGTAGCTTTAGTGTGGTCTTGTTTGTAAACATTTGGGTAAATGCCCAAAAGTGGGATTGCTGGATCATAGGGGAGATCTATGTGAAGTCTTTTGAGGAACCTCCATACTGCTTTCCAAAGTGGTTGAACAAGTTTACATTCCCACCAACAATGAAGTAAGGTTCCTTTCTGTCCACATCCCCTCCAGCATCTGTTGTTGTTAGAGTTCTTGATTTTTGCTGTTCTAACTGGAGTGAGGTGATATCTCAATGTTGTTTTGATTTGCATTTCTTTTATGGCTAGGGATGTTGAACATTTCTTCATGTGTCTATTGGCCATCCTTCTTTCTTCTTCAGAGAAGCTTCTCTTTAAGTCTTTCGCCCACTTATTTATTGGGCAGTTGTTTCTTTGAGGATTTGTTGTTGGCTGGTTTAATTTTTTGAGTTCCAAGTATATTTTAGATATGAGACCCTTGTCCTTTGTATGGCTAGTAAAGATCTTCTCCCAATCCATGGGCTTTCTATTGATCTTGCCAGCTATGTCATTTGCCCTGCAGAAGCTCTGCAATCTTATGCAATCCCATTTGTCCAACCTTTCTTTGATTTGTTGTGCTTCCGGGTCTGTATTCAGAAAATTTCGACCTGAGCCAAGGAGACCTAGGGTTTCTCCTATTCCATCCTGTAATGTTTTCAGAGTGTCTGTTTTGAGTTCAAGGTCTTTGATCCATTTGGAGTTGATTCTGGTGCAGGGTGATATATAAGGATCTTGCTTTAGTTTTCTACATGTGGTTAACCAATTTTGCCAGCAGCATTTAATGAAGAGGCTGTCTTTCTTCCATTCTATTGTTTTAGCTTCCTTCTCGAAGATTAGATGGCTATAGGTCTGTAGGTTCATTTCTGGGTTTTCAATTCTATTCCATTGGTCCTGAGGTCTGTTCTTATGCCAATACCAAGCTGTTTTGATTACTATGGCTTTATAGTAGAGTTGGAAATTTGGTATTGCTATTCCTCCAGCAGTGTTCTTTCCGTTGAGGAGCGTTTTTGCTATTCGGGGTCTTTTATTGTTCCATATGAATTTTTGGATTGCCTCCTCTATTTCCTTGAAGAATGAGGGTGGAATTTTGATAGGTATCGCATTGAATTTGTAGATAGCCTTGGGAAGTATTGCCATTTTCACGATGTTAATCTTGCCAATCCAGGAGCATGGGAGGTTTTGCCATTTTTTAAGTTCTGTGTTGATTTCCTTTTTCAAGATTTTAAAGTTTTCATCATAGAGGTCCTTCACTTCTTTGGTTAAGTTAATTCCTAGGTATTTTATTTTTTGTGAGGCTATTACAAATGGAGTTGCTTTCCTAATTTCAGCCACACTTTTCTCATTGTTGCATTTAGAAAAGCCATTGATTTTTGGGGGTTAATTTTATAACCTGCTACTTTGCCAAAGTTTTGAATCAACTTGAGTAATTTGGGAATGGAGTCTATGGGATTCTTTAAATACAAGATCATGTCATCTGCAAAGAGGGAGAGTTTTATTTCTTCTTTCCCTATTTGGATCCCCTTTATGTCTGCATCTTGTCTTATTGCTGTAGCTAGGCATTCTAATACTAGATTGAAGAGAAGTGGAGAGAGTGGGCATCCTTGTCTTGTTCCTGAGTTAAGAGGAAATGGCTTTAGTTTTTCACCATTGAGTATAATGCTGGCTGTAGGTTTGTCATATACAGCCTTTTTTGTATTGAGGAATGTTCCATGGATTCCTAATTTTTCCAGAACCTTCATCATAAAGGGGTGTTGGATCTTGTCAAATGCTTTTTCTGCATCTATTGAGATAACCATGTGGTTCTTATTCTTGCTCCTGTTGATGTGATGAATAATATTAATTAATTTGCGTATATTGAACCAGCTTTGCATCCCTGAAATGAATCCTGTTTGATCATGGTGTATGATTTTTTGGATGAATTGTTGAAGTCGATTGGCCAAAATTTTGTTGAGAAGTTTTGCATCAATGTTCATCAAAGAAATGGGTCTATAGTTCTCTTTCTTTGATGAGTCCCTTCCTGGTTTTGGGATGAGGGTTATGATGGCTTCATAGAATGTGTTCGGTAGTGAGCTTTCTCTTTCAATTTCATTGAAGAGTTGGAGGAGTATTGGTGTGAGCTCTGCTTTGAAGGCCTTGTAAAATTCCGCTGTAAAACCATCTGGTCCTGGACTTTTCTTAGCTGGGAGGTCTCTTATTGCTGTTTCTATTTCAATGCTTGATATGGGCCTGTTACGCTGGTTTAACTCATCTTGGTTTAGTTTTGGCATGTCAATATTTGCTAGGAAAAGGTCCATTTCTGTCAAGTTCTCAAACTTATTAGCATAAAGTTTTGAGAAGTATTCCCTTATAATGTTCTGAATCTTGGTTGTTTCCGTGGTGATGTTTCCATTCTCATCTCTGAGTTTATTAATTTGGGTGTGTTCTCTCCTTTTTCTGATAAGGTTTGCTAAGGGTCTGTCAATTTTGTTAAGTTTTTCGAAGAACCAACTCTTTGTTTCCTTGATTCTTTCTATAGTTTTTTTGGATTCTAATTCATTTAATTCTGATTTAATTTTGATTATTTCTTTCCGTCTACTGGATTGGGGTTTATCTTGCTGCTCTTTTTCAAGGAGGTTTAGATGTGTCATTAAATTGCTAGTTTCCGATCTCTCCAATTTGTTGATGTAGGAGATCAGAGCTGTAAACTTGCCTCTGAGTACTGCCTTTGCTGTGTCCCAGAGGAGCTGGTAATTTGTGTGTTCATTTTTGTTGAATAGCATGAACATTTGAATTTCCTTTCTAATCTCTTCCATGACCCACTCATGATTCAGCAGTGTGTTGTTCAGCCTCCATGTGATACCGGACTTTCTTTGGTGGCTTTTGGTGTTGAGTTCTAATTTTATTCCCTTGTGGTCAGAGAGAATGCAAGGTATAACTTCAATGTTTCTGAATGTAGACAAGTTTGCTTTGTGGCCTAAAATGTGATCTATTTTAGAAAACGTTCCATGTGCTGCTGAGAAGAACGTGTATTCTGATGCTGCTGGGTGAAATGTTCGGTAAATGTCTGTTAAGTCTAGTTGATCTTTGCAGCTGTTTAGATCTGTGGTTTCTCTGTTGAGTTTTTGCCGAGTTGATCTATCTAGTGGGGAGAGTGGTGTGTTAAAATCCCCAACAATTAATGCCTTTGGATATATATGGGATTTGAGGGAAAGTAGTGTTTCTTTGATAAATTTGGGTGCTCCATTGTTTGGCGAATAGATATTTAGAATTGTAATATCCTTTAATTAGTATGTAGCGACCTTCTTTATCTCTTCTCACGAATTTTAATTTGAAGTCTATTTTATCAGATATTAGTATTGCAACTCCCGCCTGTTTATGAGGGCCGTTTGCTTGGTAGATTTTGTTCCAGCCTTTAACCTTGAAAATATGTTTGTTTTTACGGGCAAGATGTGACTCCTGCAGGCAGCAAATAGAAGGGTCTTGTTTTTTAATCCAATTAGACAGTCTATGTCGCTTAATTGGAGAGTTCAGTCCGTTAACGTTAAGAGATAGGACTGAGAGGTATTTGGGAGTTCCTGCCATGTTATCCACCTTCTTGGGGGCTGTGAAAGCTGGGTTCTTCCTAAGGTTCTTGGATTCTCAGTTTGGGTGCAGTTTCTTGGCCTTTGTTGCGCTCTTGTTGGTTTTCTATGTGTAGGACATCTTTAAGAATCTTTTGTAGGGCTGGTTTGGTGGAGATGTATTGTTTCAATTTTTCTTTGCTATGGAAGGTTTTTATTTGGCCTTCAGTTATGAAGGAGAGTTTAGCTGGGTACAGTATTCTTGGTTGATAGTTGTTTGTTTTTAGGGCATGGCATACGTCATTCCAGGCTCTTCTTGCTTTGATTGTCTCTGCTGAGAAATCTGAGGTAATTCTAATTGGTTTCCCTTTATAGGTGATGAACCTTTTCTCCTTGACAGCTTTAAGGATCTTTTCCTTGGTCTGGGTTGATCCTGTGTGGATTATAATGTGACGGTGGGATGTCCTATTCTGGTCTGGTCTATTTGGGTTTCTAAAAGCTTCTTGTATCTGAATAGGCCTATCTTTTTGTATGTTTGGGAAGTTCTCTGCTAGGATCCTCTTAAACAAATTTCCTAGACCATTAACTTCTGTTTCTAGGTGCTCCTCTACACCCATTATCCTTAGATTGGGCCTTCTGATGGTGTCTTCCAGGTGTTGGATAGACCTATCATATTTCTTGGACTTGTCTTGGATGGTTGTATGTTCTTTCTCTATAATATCTAGGCTGTCTTCAATCCCTGAGAATCGATCTTCTGCATGGTCTAACCTGCTGTCAAGACTCTCTACTTTGTTTTTTATCTCTTTTCCTTCTAATTGGTCAGCTTTGATGGCTTCAAGTTCTTTGTTGAAGCTCTGTTTTAGGTCTTGTATGAATTTCTTTACTTCCTTAATTTGGTGTTCAGTGTTTGTTCTCAAATCACTTAGTTGATTGGTTATGGTTTCTTTGGACTCCCATTCCTTCTGTTGGGTTCCATTCAGCCTCCTCCTGGGCCCATATCCTGTGACACACACAACACACGATCCCCTCACTGCCGATTGGACTTCTGGCTCCCCTATACCCTCCACTCTGGCCAGGGCTCTGCCACAAATGTGCCCCAGGGGTGGGGGTTAGAGTGTGTATTGATCAGGGGATCCCACTCCCATCCCTAGCTGCCAGTGTCCCAGGAAACAGGGAGATGCAGGGATGGGTGAGGAGAAGTCACCACAGAGGCCCTGGCCTGGAGCAGTGAGAGCCACACAGCCACGCATCTGTACCCTTCCTCTTCTTGGTGGGAACCTGGTGGCTTTAGTCAGAGGTGGGGAGCCGCACCTACACACCTGCCTTCTTGGGTATTTTCCTTTTTTCTGGGGGCTTGGGGTGTTGGATGCAGAAGATAGGTCTCTCTTGCTGTGTGAGCCCTTGTCCTCCATGCTCAGTCACCCTTTCACCTGAAGAGAGGGTCCCAGAAGAGGCCATTAGGGAAGTGAGAGTGCTGGGGGTCAGAGCAGAATGTGAATATCTGGGAGGACCCCCAAAACAAACACACATACACCCAGCCTGTACCCTCCCCCCAACTATCAACAGTTCTCACAGAGTGATCACATTTCCCAGCTCTGCCAGATTCTGCTGGTGCTCCCAGTCCATCTGGTCTCCTTGTCCTTTCCAAGAATCTGCCATGTGGCCCAGAAGCATGTAGCCTGGAAGTAGGGAGTAAGTCTATGTATGAAGCTTTTAAGACTCCATCCATTTCCCCAACGCCGCCCTCACCTCGGGTCAGACACCCCCATGGGGACCCCATGACCCCCTGCTTGTTTTCAGTCCTGGCTCTGAGGAGCCACTTGTCTCGGGACTCCTTAACCAAGCGGCCTAGCCTAGGGTTTTGGTGAATGGGGAGTGAAGGGTCTGGCCCTGGAGAAATGGATAGGCAGGGTGGTGCTGCATCATTAGAGTGGTGTCCACTTGAGTGGGAGCCCCTGATTCCTCTAAGGGAACCCCTGTGCTTCAGCTTGTACATTGTCCCAGATGAGGAACCAACAAACTCTGGAGAGGCACTGCTCTGAGACTCTGTGTGTGTGTGTGTGTGTGTGTGTGTGTGTGTGTGTGTGTGTGTGTGTATGTGTGTTTGTAGAAGTGGGTTGCAATAAGGAGGCTGGGTCCTTTGGTAACTTCTGCTTGCTACATTTGGGGGATGCATGGACTTTGTGCCTGGGGTCTGGGGGCCTGGAACTGTGAGATGCTTGAAGGGGACTCAGCAACATTAAATTACAAGACCAAGGGTCCTCTGTGCCTTGGAGCTGTCTACTCCTTTGGGCCTGGTTGGTGGCACCTGGAGCTTGGGAGGACCTGGATATGAAGCCCACAGGGGTTGGCTTCCAAGGGGGACAGACAGTATGGTCGGGACTTAGTACGGATGTGAGCCCTGCTGGTATGGAGTTCACCAGCATAAATCAGACTCCGTGTTTTCTCATCATGACTTCTGATGGGTGAGGCCAAACCTATTTTATATCTTTTGCTGTGATCTTCATATCTCAGCCTCCTGAGTAGCTAGGATTATATGCATGAGTCTCTGGCATTTGGACTCTCATTCTTTTTGGTGTATTAGGGTTTGAACTCAAGGCCTTAGGCTTGCCAGTCAGGTCGTCTACCACGGTAGCCAAGCCTTTCTCTCTTGGGCAATTCCGAGATAGACACTCACTCCATATGTGCTCAGGCTGGGCTGGATCGTGATCCTCCTATCTGTGACAGGCATGAGCCATGAGGCCTGGTCCTCCTTAGTTGGGATGGTAGACATATAGCGCCATGCTCAGTCATTGCTTTAGATGATTGTCCTGAACTTAGTTTACAGCAACCGTAAAGCTCTGGGTTGCCTCCAGTTGTGAGGAAACAAGGGATCAATACAGGGGGATCTCTGCAGCAAGGCCAGGCACAGAGGGAGCAGCTGTCAGATACGGTTCTTGGCAATTCTGTGAGCATATGACAGGAAGATAACTGGGAAAGTTCTCAGATGGGGCCTGTTTTTAGTCATGTGAAATGTACGGGATTATGAAACAAAACATGCTTCTCTTTCATCCTTATCCTATTCCCATGAGGAAGGAGATCCTTCACTGTGTTCAGTTTTGTAGCTGGGGAAAATGAGGCATGGAAAGCCAGGTGACCAACTCATGACCTCCAGTTGACAGAAAACTCAGCCTGACTTCTATGCCATGGTCCCGAGGAGAATGTGTGGTATTCAGTACACTTCTTGTGGTGGGAAGTCCACTTCTTGTCAGTCGTGGGGCTTGAACTCTGGGCTTGGGTGCTGTCCTTGAGCTTCTCAGCTTAAGACTAGCACTCTACCCCTTGAGCCACAGTGCTACTTCCAGTTTTCTGGTGGTTCTTTGGAGATAAGAGTCTCATGGATGTTCCCGCCTGGGCTGGCTATGAACCATGTTCATCATATCTCAGCCTCTTAGTTAGGATTATAGTCCTGAGCCACCGGCACCCGGCTTAATTGTAATTCTGACTTTCTTTATCTCTCTCTCTTTCTCTCACAGGAACTGGTTGAATGGGTGCTGAAGAGGTGGCCCAGTGTTCCCATGTGGCTGGAACCCAAGGTGGCCCTCTCATTCTGGAGGTGGGTTGTGGGTCAGGAACTGTCTCACTCAGCCTGTTGAACCAGCCCCATGAGGTAAGCCCCTCTGTGCCTGGCTAGACCGTGACAGTTATTCATTGTCCATCTAGCCTTATTGGACTTAGTATTGTTTTCTACATCCTTTTCTAGCAATTGGCCACAATAATGATACATAGTTATGGAATGAAAATATGATACCATCTTAAGAAAGTCATTTAGAGCTCTGGGAATGTGGCTTCGTCGTACGGTGATTGCCTACCATGCATGAAAACCTGAGTTCAATTCCTCATACCACATAAACAGAAAAAGAAACACTGGAAATGGTGCTGTGCCTCAAGTGGTAGAATGTTAGCCATGAGAGAAAGAAAAAGCTCAGGAATAATTCCCTAACCCTGAGGTTAAGCCGCAGTACTATAGGACTGGCAAAAAAAATTTAGTTAGTAAATGCAAAATAAATAATCCATACTTGGAATATATATTGCTCCTTCCATACTAATACCTGAAAATACTCCCTAATTCATGTATTTTACCTATATTAGGACACTGTGTTGAAAAAAAAGTTTTGTTCATTAGATCACAGCAATTAATGCTAGGAATGTGCTTAGAAGTCAGGTGAAGATTAATTCTGGAAACTCAAAGATTCTAGGCTTTTGAGTGGTCACTGCTAATCACAATGAGAAGGATAGTCAAGTGAGATTTGGAAATCTTTTGGGTCAGTCATGGCACCAAAAATGCAGAGGCAAATTATCAGTTGGGACAAGAGAAGGAAAAACTCAAGATGGAAGGAACAAATGATAGTAAATAACGCATACCAGAAACCATTCTAGGGAACCATTTTTGGTTATTGAAGAACTAGTTATCAACCTAGTTCTTAATCTCTGTGTGATAAATGTATCTCCTCCTATGCTGTTTTTCCACACCTGATCTCTTTTTCTTTTTAAAAATCTCAGTCTTTCCTGATACTAAATACACCTACACAGATGGCAAGAGGTTGCTAATGTAAGGGTTCCATAGCTCATGTGTCATTAATGTAACAAAATGGAATAGGAGGACTTATGCATTGCTACCTCAATTTTTCTGAAAAGGGGCCATGTCATCATTTGATTCAAATTTCCATTCTTTGTCTAAATAGTGTCATTAAATGCACTAAATGGAAATATGAGCTGGGTGCTGGTTGCTTAAGCTTGTAATCCTAGCTAATCAGGAGGTTTAGACCACAGGATTCCAGTTCAAAGCCAGCCTGCTCTGGAAAGTCCATGAGACTCTTATCTTCAATTAACTACCAGAACCCCAGAAGTGGTGCCATAGATAAAGGGGTAAAGCACTGAGCTTGTGCTGAATCGTTGAGGGACAGCACCCAGGATCAGAGTTCAAGCCCCACGACTAACAAAAAAGTGCAACTATGACTTTAAGTTTCCCCAAAAGGAAGGACAATGTCAATAGTAATCTTCCAAAGCAGAAAAAAATTCCAAAATGATTCATTGCACTTTCTTTTGCTGAGTTATTTAAGTTATGGCTTCTTGAATGGACATATTCTCTTCTTTTGAAAATTGTCAAATATTAGCTTTATAATAAACTTCATTTAGTATTTATTGGTTCAAATCAGAAGTCTTGATACAGTTAATGTCACTTGGCTTTTTTTGCCAGTCAAGGTGCCTGAACTCTGGGCCTGGGCACTGTCCCTAAGCTGTTCAGCTCAAGGCTAGTGCTCTACCACTTGAGACACAGCACCACATCCAGCAGCTTTTTCTGCTCTTGTGGTGCTGAGGAATCGAAGCCAGGGCCTCATGCATTCAAGGCAAGCACTCTACTCCTCAGCCACCTTCTCAGCCCATCACTTGGCTTTCTTACTATCTCAGTTCAAAGCAAACCCAGGCAGGAGAGTCTGTCAACCTCTCATCTCTAATTAACCACCAAAAAGTCCAGAAGTGGGGGTCTGGCTCAAGCAGTAAAGTACAAGCTTTGGGGGCAGGTGGGCAGTAAAGACATCTATTCAGGTACATGGTCCAGCCTCTGGGATCAAGCTCCAGAATCAGCACAAACTGAACAAACAAGCAAACAAACAACAAAAAAAAAAACAGGTATTTCTTTGGGACCCTCCTTAAAGGAGTACTGGTCTGAGAAGAGACTGAATTTGTTGATTATACTCACTGGATCCTGCTTTTTTGGAATCTATATTGCTATGGAGAACTCAGGACCAGACTAAAGGAATGGATAACTAAATCATGCAACAAGAGAATCATCTCAGGAGTGAAATATCCATCCATAAAGCACTTTAAAATCTCTATGTCTATTTTTCTTTTCAGTAGAACACTTTTAAAACAACGTTATTTCCTTTTCTTCCATGCTGGCCCTCAAATGGCACATTATTTCCTTTTGTAATATTCGCAACCAGAAGTTTAAAACAAGTTTTATATGAGTAAAAACACACTCGAAAAATCAGGGACAGAGTTTCTCTCAAGCCTTGGATCCTTTTCTTGTACAGTAAAAAGGAAAACAAATTAACTTGAACTTTGTCATACATCTATGTTCAATTCCTCTCCTGGGATCAGTTTCCACTTCCAGTAATAGTTACTTCCAGTAGCAATTTATGGTGCTGCTTGATGTATAATGAATGTGTGCTGGCTTCATTGAAATAGCACAAGGAAACCTTTGGACATCATGTAGCAGTGTTTAAGATACAACTTAGTAAAGAGAAAATATGAAATTTAAATTGCTTATAAATACATTATCCATGAGTTCATTGAGTTCAAGGTGAATTTTAAATGGGAAGAGGGTTCTCAGATCATTTTTTGTGAGTGTATGTGCTGTGCATTATTTTCAAGTGTACAAAAGTTAATAGTAAGAGAAACAATAGCAATAATAGGAGAAAGAGAAGCTCTGTGTTTAAGGGTTCAATACAATATAGAAGACTCTACAAATAAGACAACATTGAAACAATGAAGCCAAGTTCAGTATGTAGATTTACAGAAGTGATATAGAGAAAGCATTTCTCCTAAGTGGAACATAAAGTATGACACCACTCCCTTTCTAAATCACATTTCCAATTGTGCAAATTTGTAAAAAGTAGAATCGAAGAATGATTCTGGTTCCATGCAAGTCAAATATAAGAGAATGGGCTTAACTGGAAAAAAAGTCCATTTTGAAAGTGCAGGTATTATACTTGCAATGAACCTGGAGGCAAAGATCATGTTTATTTTTATTTCATATATATATATATATATATATATATATATATATATATATATATATATATATATATATGGGCGCTGTCCCTCTGCTATTCAGCTTCAGGCTAGTGCTCTACCACTTGAGCCACAGTACCACTTCCAGTTTTCTTGTAGTTAGAGAAAAGAGTCTCTGGGACTTTCCTACCAGGGCTGGCTTTCAACCTCAATCCTCAGATCTCACCGCCACCCAGCTTAAGATCACATTTCTAACAGTGTACATTCAGCATATGTAATGTGTATGTTCATCTATCATTATATAAATTCTTAAGTTAAAAATCTGTGCTACAGGTTAGACTTCACACTCACAAAACGTTTGTCGTTTAAAAGTTGATACTCCTGGAAAACTAAAACTTAAGAATGTAAAGGAGTCTGGGAAGTTCAGTTTGCATCCCGCCTGGGCAGAACAATCTTTGAGACACTATCTATAATTAACCAGCCAAAGCTGCATTGGAAGAACAGTTCAAGTGATGGAATACCACTCATGAGCAAGATTGTTGAATAAGAGCTTGAGGCTTTTGCATACATACATACAAACATACGCATACACACAGAGGCACTTATATGTGCACACATGAATACACAAATGAAACAACTCTCAGAATATGTAGAAAAGTTAGAAAGCAATAGAAAATATTTTCTGAGTAAAACTAGAATCAAGTGATAAATTTTAATATTAAAAAGTCCTCAAGTGAACTTTATTCAAAAATGTTTGAGACTATTACATAGGTAGGGACCAGAGATAGTAAGAAAGTCAAGTAATCATTATTAAAGGGATCGGGTTCATGGGGGAAAGAATCAGAGACCCCTGCATGTGCATCTGAAAATGGTCATATCCTGTGTCAAATGTTAGAACATCTTTCAAATTGTACATAAACAGTCTGAGCAGTCAATGGATAAGATCCTCAGAGAAGTTCAGAATTGCTAGAGTGTTTCTAGATTAAATAAACCAACAAACTATGGCAGGGCAATGTGATACAATCCTGGAATTCTAGCACACAGACTAAGACAGGAGATTAGAGAGTGGAATTACACAGTTATACCTTCCCTGGACCAGGTAGTATAGTTTTGTCTCAAAACAAACCAAATTACAAGAAAGGAATACACAGTTGGAAGTTTGGGCTAATTTTGTCATTATGTTTTGAGAAGTCAAGTTTCCTATTGAAATGCAACTGATATATAATCCTCAGTTGTGTTTTAAATGTTCTCTTCATTACAAACATTCTTAGATGCAAAATAGCTCATGATTCCCATCCAAAATTTGAAAAAGTAAGTAAACGTCATTCTGTTGGATGCCAAAGAAATGATGAAGGTTTACAAAATTTAAGCCCGGAGAAATAGCACAGTTCGTCTAATGTAGGACTTTGTGGACCTTGCAAAATTAGAATTTAGATTCAAAATAAATAGATTGTTTTTTTTATAATTCCATATTCTATAGGATACTACAAAATACTTTTTAAGTAGAGGCTTTAACTGACAAATTCACAAATTATTCTGGCATTCTATTTGCCTAGAATATTCTTTTAAGAGAGTTATAATTTGAACTTAGCTAATAGGTAATTCCAAAAGTTCATGTATAAAATAATAATGTGAATAATCTAGACAGAATTGCCAACAAATGGATGATATTAATTTATAAATTTAGAAAAATCTTTTTTTGAGGGTTTGGTATAACATGGTATGAAGAGGATGATTGTGTGACATCTTTCTTCTACCTATATGTTACACAGGAAGCAATTTCCTTAATTATGTGCCTCGGTATGCAATGAGAATAACGCTAGGTTTGGGTTCATTTTTGTTTTATATTTTTTTAGGGGGGTCCGGTCGTGAGGCCTGAACTCTGGGCCTGGGTGCTGTCCCTCAGCTCTCCTGTTCAAGGCTAGCGCTCTACCACTTGAGCCACAGCGCCACTTCTGGCTTTTTTTCTTTTTGCATATGTGGTGCTGAGGAATCAAACATGCATGCAAGGCACTCTACCATTGAGCCACCTTACCAGCCCAATTTTTGTTTTTGTTTTATTGATTTGACCTAGAGCTTGAACTCTGGGCCTGGACACTGTCTCTGAGCTCAAGGCTCCTGCCCTACCACTTCAACCTCAGTGCCACTTGTGTCTGGCTATTTCTGAGAAGTTTATTGGCGATAAGATTCTAAGGGACCTTCCTGCCTGGATAGGCTTTGAACCATAATCTTCTGATCTTAGTATCCTGAATATCTATGATAGTTAAAAAAGTATAAATATAAGTAATATTTGCAAGTGTTCTGATCTCAAGAATACCACTGGGGGAAAATTGATGCAACTGAGTTTATTGTGGTGTTCTTTGCAGAACAAGGAGGGCATCACAATACCAGACATGTACTATTTTTTTCACAGTAGAGATAAACTATTCATGATGTGAATTAAGGGAATTTTAAGGTGCACCTTACAATTTGGAAACTGTTGGGATAGGATGACTTTATGGCATAAAGCTGGGGATTGCTTACTCTTGAAGAATTATTACAGATACTTCATAGTTTTATCCTCTACAAGAATGTGACTATTTTTCTGTTGACTTCTCAATCTTTAACACCCCATTGGAAACTGCATCTATTGCAGAATTATATAACATGAAAACAAGTACTGTTTTGAATCTCTCAGGTATGGAATGTTCAGAATTTGAAAATGAGTAGTTATTAGTCATAGGAATTTTGAAGAACACATATATTCTGTCCTAACAAATTATTTAATTTTTAAAGTTATGGGTTTCTATACAATTAAACTGTTTTCGGTTTTATATGTGTGAAAGTGCTAAATTTATTTTTTCCAAAATATGCAAGTACATTGTGAAAATATTGTCTAGTTGGAAAACATTCAAGTTGACGAACTTCTGATAAACAAAGGTTAATTAAACCAAATTAGATGACAAATAGTATTGATTTTTTAAAATTTTACTCTATAAAGAATAACATTAACTATACCAATACAGTGAAATTTTATTTTATGCAGCTCATTTGTTAAATTTAATTTTACTGTCAAAGTGATGTACAGTCGGGTAACAGTAATTGTAAGGTAGTTAATACATAACTTTTCAAACTTGTTACCCCCTCCCGCACTTTTCTCACAGTTTTCCTTCACCTCAATACCCCTCACAAGTTGTAATGTATATTTCCAACATATTGTCTTGTGAGTATTGCTAATGCATTGGTTTGCCCTTTGTCATTTGTGTCACCATTGTTATGTTCCTCTTCCCTTCCCTAATTAAGGTAAATGTATACACAATACACAGGGTACCAAAATCAAATACAGCAAGGGATAAACCAAAGGGGGAAAACCAAAGAAAATAGAAATCACATAATACATAAAAAAAAAACAACCGCAAATAAAAATCTCTGATTCCATATCTTGGAGTTCATTTTGTTCAACATCAGCTTATATGGTCATATATATGCATAACGAAGTCACGGGAAAATAATAGTTGAATGGACACTATATAGTGAAAACAGCATGTTAGCTGTTTTTGATGGTAAAGGTGGAATTAGGATTGGTGAATTCGCGGTTTTGATAAAGGAATTTTAAAAGAGTTTTAAAATTATGACAAGTAAATTTTAATTGTTCAAACTTTTTAACAACGTAGCCTATTAAGAAAATTTAAAATTGCCTGGGAAAATAGGCTTTCATGCAAAGAAATCTATGGATACTTAGGGGAGAGGGAGCAATGTGAGTGAAGATGGCTCATATTCACACTAAACAAACAAACCTCAGAAACCTTTCTGTAAATCCTGTAGCTTCCCTTGAAAATTGTCCTTACCCAGGAAATATACTCTTACTGTGTGAAACAAGGTTATAGTGCAATTTAATTCAAATTTCTTTTTTAAAAAAAGACATCAAAATTTGTGAACTGACCTTTAATTACCAAACAGTAATTCTCTGAAAAAGATAATTTGGGTCAAAATATTTTGGGAGAAAGTGCCCTCCACAATGAAAAAAGGTATTGGGTAAACACATTTCTGTTTGTAATACTTTCCACAATGTCTTTGCACGTAAAGCACTGAAACCGAAAAAAAATCTGATTGGCTCCTTCAAACCAGTGATTTCACATTTCTAAGTGGCTCACAAATATAATATCCTTATTAACATGAGATAGAGATGACTTCTCCTATTACATAAGACAAAAAGTTTTGGGTTCAGAAAAGAATTGAGCACATGGAAAAGGTAAGAAAACAGTGTCCTTAGAAGCCCTAGCTAAGCAAATTGGCTTCAGCAGTGGAGGGAGGTAAAAACTTTTTGATATAGATTGTAATATTTTTGCTACCTAAAGTGATATTACAAAGCCGATTTGGCTCACTACAATGCAGAACTGATTGAATGAAAACATGAAAATAAACCCCACATCCAAACGAGGCAAATTCAAAGATTTTTAAAGGAGAAACCATGAAGATGTAGCAGTGAGGGAGGCCTTATAGTCCTTTAGCTTCACTAGACTTGAAGCCAAGAAGTTGTGATTAATTGGAAATCAGACAAGAGATAAGAGGAAGACATAAAATAGGACATAGAAGCATTGTCCTTTGTAACAGACACTGTCATCCAAGGTATGGGTGATTTAACTTTATTCTCTTCCATACATCTTGATGAGCAAATGCAAAACTAAGAGAAAAAAATCTACTGAAATAATTTTGCAAAGAATAACTTCACTGTTCCTGATATGGTATCAAAGGAGATTCTTAAGAGAGAAGATAAAAGTGGAGTATTCTGCGGTTTCTCTAAGCACCTAGTTAGCAAAATATATCTTTGAGGTTAGAAGTGATTGAACCAAAAAGTGTTGGAGTACTTATGTTTGTGGGCACTTTAGACACAAGAAGACTTTCAAGGTAAAAGAATAAAGAAAAACGGATATCCAAATATTTGTGATCACAATTTCTTGGACTGGTTTTTTTGGAGACAAAGTTTTACATTAGAGTTTAGTCTGATTAACATCAATGTTGGGTTTTTATGGCAACCAAATGCAGGGGTGAATTTTAATGGACTCCCTTGAAAAAGTAAACAGCATGATAAAAAAAAATGGCAGAAGTAGTGCTGTGGCTCAAGCGGTAGAGTGGTAACCTTGAGCTGAAGAGCGAAGGTACAGTGCCCAGAGTTCAAGCCCAATGACCACCCCCCAAAAAAAGTACCCATTACTTTAGGGGCTGGGAAGGTGGCTCAGTGGTAGAGCGCTGGCCTTGCATGCCTGAGGCCCTGGGTTTGATTCCTAAGCACCACATAACAAACAAGACCACACTAAACCTACCAGCACAACTATGTTTATTGCAGCACTATTTACCATAGCTAAGATATGGAACCAACCCAGATGCCCCTCAGTAGATTAATGGATCAAGAAAATGTGGTATATATACACAATGGAATTCTATGCCTCCATCAGAAAGAATGACATTGCCCAATTTGTTAGGAAATGGAAAGGTTTGGAAAAAATTATATTAAGTGAAGTAAGCCAAGGCTAAAGAAAGATAGGTCCCATGGTTTCCCTTATTTGCAATATATAGTATATTTATGAGTGAAGCAGAAAAGGTCAGATAATGTGATGTTAGGAAAATGAACCCTTAGATATGTGTTTAAATTTTTTTTTCATGCATTTGTTTCTAACGCATTTATAAGATTATCTCTTTGTTGCTTTGTATGTCTGTCCCCCACACTACACCCCTGCTTTCACTATATTTGATGTCAGTGTAATTTGTGGAGGAGAAGGGGAAAAGCAAGTCGTTGAAGGATAACTGTGGACCCGTTAGAACAAGAAGTACAAATTATCATGTCAAAAACGAACTTTACAACTTTGCTGGGGGGGAGGGTTCGTTGGGGGGGTAAGGGGAGGCTGGGAAGGGATGTGAAGGGTAAACAAAGGAGGAGGCTGCAATGCTTGATAAGAAATGTACTCATTATTTTGCCCATGTAATTGTAACCCCTCTGTACAGTATGTTCACAATAAAAAATAAAAATTAAAAAAAATCCAGAAGTGGCGCTGTGGCTCAAGTGGTAGCGCACTAGCCTTGAACTGAAGAGCTAAGGGACAGCAACCAGGCCCAGAATTCAGGCCCCACGACAGCACCAAAAAAAATGGCAAATAATATTTTGTGAATTACTTTCATCATCACTTTTCCAGAACAAAGAAGGAAATATATATCACTCAAAATCAATTGACTTTAAAGTATGAGGAAAGAGTAGTGAAGAGAGATGAAAGAAAACATAGAGGATTGTTTTCTCTCCAGCCGAGTAATAGGTTCTTGATCTTGTTTCTTCCATTCTGTCTTCACAAGCTATTAAGTGTGGCTCAGGACTGGAGTATCCATTTCAGACAGAGAGAACTCACAGAAGGAAGATAACATTTGCAGCAAATATAGGAGATTTGTAACCTGAGACAATCTATTTAAATCCGTTCAAATTTCTCCTCCACCCCAAACTGCCCTCTTTGAATAGTTTTGTTTGCTTTTCCCAAGACTGCCCTTTATTAACTGCTTAAAATTTTGAGAGGTCATATTCATATTCTTTAGAGATTGCTGTTTGGTTGTAATTTTTGTGTGTTTTTTCACTGATTTTCAAAAGATTGTGCAAGTGTGTTACAATTAAATATGTCCATCTAATTGACCAATGCTCCTGGATCAGATTCACTCCTTCTATCATTGTCAACCAACTCCTTCTCCAAGATTTATTTCAGATTTACCACTTCCTTTATCACATATGTACATTGATGTTCTAGCTGTATTTGCTCCTTGTTCCATTTCTCATTCATTCTTTGTATTTACTATTATTCCTCTCTGGTTTCAACTTCCTGATAGTCATTCTGTTAAACTGTCTGTTAATAGTTTGAAAGGTTTATATACATTCCATGGAATTTCAATCCTGCATATACTTGAACTTATGTCAGCTTATATTTCCATAATTCATTCATCTGCAATAATAATTTGCAAGACTGGAGGCGTGAATCACCTAGACATGATTTAATTCTCATCCATTTGGAAGATTGATCTTTAGTCAATAAGCAAGTTTAAAAATGGTTTAGAATGTATTCCTACCTACCGGTTTTTATAAATGGCTTTGTACAATGGTGTGTGATTATTTTATTTTACATGGGATAATATTTTCTACTACATTTAAGTTTTCAAACAAGAAAATTAAAATTTACTATTATATTGGAATATGATAGAAATAGAAGATAGATTTTATGTTTGTCACATCTCTGACGAGTACCCATATTCAAGACTTACTATGTTAGACAGATAGGGAAAATACAAAATAACATATGATAAGGCAACTATTTGTGACTTTTTAAAATGTACCTTATTAAATGATAAAATTTACTTTATTAGCTAATGTTTGGTTTTGAAATATGGGAGGCTGATATATTTAACAAATTTTGGAAGGCACCTAAAGAACAACACAAATGGTGGGTGGTACTATTTCTACAGTTCAATGAATGGTTGAACCTGATTGGCATTATTGCGGGGTAAGTAAATCAACTCTATTGTAACTCTATTATAACTCTATTGCCACTAAGTATCATCTGTTTGTCAAATGTTATTTTGGAGAATGTGATTTTTTTTGGTAGGTCGTGGGGCTTGAAATCTGGGCTTGGGGACTGCCCCTGCGCTCTTCAGCTCAAGGCGAGCACACTATCACTTGAGCCACAGTTTCACTTCTGATATTCTAGTGGTTTATTGGAGATAAGTGTCTAACGGACTTTCCTGCCCGGGCTGGTTTTGAACAATTATCCTCAGATCTCAGGCTCCTGAGTATTTTTTTTAATATTTTTTATTGTGAACATACTGTACAGAGGGGTTACAATTACATGGGCAAGATAATGAGTACATTTCTTATCAAGCATTGCAGCCTCCTCCTTTGTTTACCCTTTACATCCCTTCCCAGCCTCCCCCTGTACCCCCACCAAATGGTCCCCCCCCACCAAAGTTGTAAAGTTCGTTTTTGACGTGACAACTTGTACTTCTCATTGTTGCAACTGGTCCACCTGTATCCGTAAACAATTTGTTTTTCCCCTTCTCCTCCACAAATTATACCGACATCAAATATAGTGAAAGCAGGGGTGTAGTGTGGGGGACAGACATACAAAGCAACAAAGAGATAATCTTATAAATGCGTTAGAAACAAATGCATGAAAAAAAATTTAAACACATATCTAAGGGTTCATTTTCCTAACATCACATTATCTGACCTTTTCTGCTTCACTCATAAATATACTAGATATTGCAAATAAGGGAAACCATGGGACCTATCTTTCTTTAGGCTTGGCGTACTTCACTTAATATAATTTTTTCCAAGCCTTTCCATTTCCTAACAAATTGGGCAATGTCATTCTTTCTGATGGAGGCATAAAATTCCATTGTGTATATATACCACATTTTCTTGATCCATTAATCTACTGAGGGTCATCTGGGTTGGAACCATATCTTAGTTATAGTAAATAGTGCTGCAATAAACATAGTCTTGCTGGTAGGTTTAGTGTGGTCTTGTTTGTAAACATTAGGGTAAATGCCCAATAGTGGGATGGGTGGGTCATAGGGTAGTTCTATGTGAAGTCTTCTGAGGAAGTTCCATACTGCTTTCCAAAGTGGTTGAACAAGTTAACACTCCCACCAACAATGAAGTAAGGTTCCCTTCTGTCCACATCCCCTCCAGTATCTGTTGTTATTAGAGTTCTTGATTTTTGCCATTCTAACTGGGGTGAGGTAGTATCACAATGTTGTTTTTATTTGCATTTCTTTTATGGCTAGGGAGGTTGAGCATTACCTCATGTGTCTTTTGGCCATCATTCTTTCTTCTTCAGAGAAGTTTCTCTTTAAGTCTTTAACCCACTTATTTATTGGGCAGTTGTTTCTTTGAGGATTTGTTGTTGGGGGATTTAATTTTTTGAGTTCCAAGTATATTTTAGATATGAGACCCTTGGCCGTTGTATGGCTAGTGAAGATCTTCTCCCAATCCGTGGGCTTTCTATTGATCTTGCTAGCTATGTCCTTCGCCATTCAGAAGCTCTGGAACTTCATGTTATCCATTTGTCCAACCTTTCTTTGATTTGTTGTGTTTTGGCTCTCTAAGAAAAATTTGCCCTGTTCGAAGGAGACCTAGGGTTTCTCCTATTCTATCCTCTAATATTTTCAGGGTGTCTGCTTTGACTCCGAGGTCTGTAATCCATTTGGAGTTGATTCTGGTGCAGGGTGATATATAAAGATCTAGCTTTAGTTTTCTACAAGTAGTTAACCAATTTTGCCAGCACCATTTACTGAAGAGGCTGTCTTTGTTCCATTCTATTTTTTTAGCTCCCTTATCAAAGATTAGATAGCTACAGGTCTGTAGGTTTCATTTCTGGGTTTTCAATTCTATTCAATTTGACCTGAGGTCTGTTCTTGTGCCACTACAAACTGATTTGATTACTATACCTTTCTAGTAGAATTTGAAATTTGGTATTGATATTCCTCCAGCAGTGTTCTTCCCGATGCGAAGCGTTTTTGCTACATGGGGTCTTTTATTGTTCCATATGAATTTTTTGATTGCCTCTTCTATTTCCTTGAATCATGAGGTTGGAATTTTGATAGGTATCACATTAAATTTGTAGATAGCCTTGGGAAGTATTGCCATTTACACGATGTTAATATTTCCAAACCAGGAGCATGGGAGGTTTTGCCATTTTCTAAGTTCTGTTTTGATTTCCTTTTACATGTTTTTAAAGTTTTCATCATAGAGGTCCTTCACTTCTTTGGTTAAGTTGATTCCTAGACATTTTATTTTGGGGGGGCTATTACAAATGCAGTTGCTTTCCTAATTTCAACCACACTTTTCTCATTGTTGTCATACAGAAAAACCATTGATTTTGGGGGGTTCATTTTATACCTTGCTACTTTGCCAAAGTTTTAGATCAACTTGAGTAATTTGGGAGTGGAGTCTATGGTATTCTTTAAATACAAGACCATGTCATCTGCAAAGAGGGAGTTTTACTTCTTCTTTCCCTATGTGGTTCCTCTTTATGTTTCCATCTTGTCTTATTGATGTAGCTAGGCATTCTATTTTACTACATTGAAGAGAAGTGGAGAAAGTGGGCATCCTTGTCTTGTTCCTGAGTTAAGAGGAAATGGCTTTACTTTTTCAACATTAAGTATAATGCTGTCTGTAGGTTTGTCATATATAGCCTTTATTGTATTGAGAAATGTTCCATGGATTCTTAATTTTTCCAAAACCTTCATCATAAAGGGGTATTGGATCTTGTCGAATGCTTTTCCTGTATCTATTGAGATAACCATGTGATTCTTATCCTTGCTAATGTTGATGTGATGAATAATATTAATTGATTTGCATATATTTAACCAGCTTTGCATCCCTGAAATGAATCCTGTTTGATCGTGGTGCATGATTTTTTGGATGAATTGTTGAAGTCGATTGGTCAAAATTTTTTTGAGAAATTTTGCATCAATGGTCATCAAAGAAATGGGTCTATAGTTCTCTTTCTTTGATGAGTCCCTTCCTGGTTTTGGGATGAAGGTTATGATGGCTTCATGGAATGTGTTTGGTAGTAAACTTTGTCTTTCAATTTCATTGAAGATTTGGAGGAGTTTTGGCGTGAGCTCTGCTTTGAAGGCCTTGTAAAATTCCGCTGTAAAACCATCTGGTCCTGGACGTTTCTTAGCTGGAAGGTCTCTTATTACTGTTTCTATTTCAATGCTTGATATGGGCCTGTTAAGCTGGTTTAACTCATCTTGGTTTAGTTTTGTCATGTCAGTATTTGCTAGGAAAATATCCATTCTGCCAAGTTCTCAAACTTATTAGAATAAAGTTTTGAGAAGTATTCCCTTATAATGTTCTGAATCTTGGTTGTTTCTGTGGTGATGTTTCCATTCTCATCTTTGAGTTTATTTATTTGGGTATGTTCTATTCTTTTTTTAATAAGATTTGCTAAGGATCGGTCAATTTTGTTAATTTTGTCGAACAACCAATTCTTTGTTTTGTTGATTCTTTCTATAGTTTTTTGGATTCCTATTCATTTCATTCTTATTTAATTTTAATTATTTCTTTCCATCTACTGGTTTGGGGTTCATCTTGCTGCTCTTTTTCAAGGAGATTTAGATGTGTCTTTAAATTGTTGGTTTCAGATCTCTCCAATTTGTTGATGTAGGAGCTCAGAAATATAAACTTGCCTCTGAGTACTGCCCTTACTGTGTCCCAGAGGAGCTGGTAATTAGTGTGCTCATTTTTGTTGGATAGCATGAACATTTGAATTTCCTTTCTTTATCTCTTCCATGACCCACTCGTGATTCAACAGTGTGTTGTTCAGCTTCCACGTGTTATCGGACTTTCTTTGGTGGCTTTTGTTGTTGAGTTCCAATTTTATTCCCTTGTGGTCAGAGAGAATTCAAGGTATAATTTCAATGTTTCTGAATTTGGACAAGTTTGCTTTGTGGTCTAAAATGTGGTCTATTTTAGAAAATGTTCCATGTGCTGCTGAGAAAAACGTGTTTTCTGATGCTTCTGGGTGAAATATTTGGTAGATGTCTGTTAAATCTAGTTGATGTATGCAGTTGTTTAGATCTGCGGTTTCTCCGTTTAGTTTTTGCAGAAGTTGATCTATCTAGTGGGGAGAGTGGTGTGTTAAAGTCCCCAGCAATTAATGTCTTTGGATATTTGTGGGATTTGAGGGAAAGTAGTGTTTCTTGGATAAATTTGGGTGCTCAATTGTTTTGCGAATAGAAATTTAGAAATGAAATATCCTCCTGAAGGAGAGATCCATTAATTAGTATGTAGCGACCTTTATCTCTTCTCATGAGTTTTAATCGGAAGTCTATTTTATCTGATATTAGGATTGCAACTGCCGCCTGTTTATGGGGGCCATTTGCTTGGTAGATTTTGTTCCAGCTTTTAACATTGAAAATGTGTTTGTTTGTATGGGCAAGATGTGACTCCTGAAGGCAGCAGGTAGAAGGACCTTGTTTTTTAATCCAACTAGAAAGTCTATGTCGCTTAATTGTAAAGTTAAGTCGGTTAATGTTAAGAGATAGGACGAAGAGGTATTTGGGAGTTCCTGTCATGTTATCCATCTTCTTGGGGGTTGTGAAAACTCTGTTCTTCCTATGGTTCTTGGATTCTCAGTTTGGGTGCAGTTTTTTGGCCTTTATTGTAGCCTTGTTGGTTTTCTATGTGTAAGACATCTTTAAGAATCTTTTGTAGGGCTGGCTTGGTGGAGATGTATTGTTTCAATTTTTCTTTGCTATGGAAGGTTTTTATTTGGCCTTCAGTTATGAAGGAGAGTTTAGCTGGGTACAGTATTCTTGGATATTTTGTGGTTTTCCATGCAAAATCCTAAAATAATTTTACATCAAGCTCTTTTTTTTTCTTAACTTCTTAAACTTACCACAAGGAGATATTTTAACTAGAGCTGAGCACCATTTTGAACAAATACCAAAAAACTTTATTTAAACACTCCCACATGGATTAAGATTACATTGAAAGCAGAATGTCAACTATTAAAATTATCCAATAAGGGGCAAGGATAAGGTTTTGTGTCTACAAAGGATGGCAAACAATACTGACTTCCTCCCCAATGGATACAGACAGAGCCCAGTCAGGACAGCCCTGTATCCTGCAAGGAATCGGCCACCAGTTGAGAAAAAAGAAATCCCCACTGCGCACCAGGGGGCAGGTTAAAAAGTTGACTGCAGAAGGTCAAAAGATGTTACAACGCACTGGTAAACCTGTCACGGTTGAGAACTTGTTCCTGGCCATTTGTGCCCTGCTTACTGTAAACTCTGTCCATGCTAATGCTTATGTGAGTTATTGGGCCTTTGTTCCTTACTCTCCTTTATTGGAACCTGTTGTTTGGGGAGACATGGATATATCTGTCTATAATGTTCCTGCTGTTTTATCTCCTCCTTGGAATAATTTGACATTTTACAATAAGGATGATGATAGCTTTTTAAATATTACTTACTCATTCGTTGACTGTTCGCCTGGGGCCTCCTCCATGTTTTGTTATGAATTGGCAACATTGGGTTTTACCTGGGAACACACTTCCAATTCTAAAACACAGCTGCAGCGATTAACTACTTAGTCCATTAATAGTAGCTGGGAAAGCATCACCTATGATGGCGAGATATCCTTACCTATGTGCCCTAATTTTACTTATATTAATTTAAAATATCAGCCTTTTGTGTGTTAAGAGTGTAGAGGAACATTTGGAAAAATGTTCAATAATTTTATTAATTGGAGACCTTTTGGAGAGTTTATTAACACATGTTCAGAATGGAATATTACCAGATGTGAATTATCAAATGTTACTAGGATGCTGGATGCCATTAATGGATCGCTTACTGAAGGTCGATTGATGGCCTGGGGAGATGGAGGCATTGCAGATGCTCGATGGGCTTTCATGGCTGCACCCACTGCTGTTCAGACTCATCTTTGGAAGGTCGCAGAGGCACTGACACCCGTGATGCTATCAAAAGGATAATTTTTGGGGATGGCGAACTCTGCGTCCACTTATAATTTTACTTTGTACAAATCTTATAATGTAACTTCCTGTGTACCTCTGCCTTATGTATTTTTAGTGGGAAATTTTACATTTTCCACTACTATTTCTTGTTTTAATTGTCGCCTGTATTCTTGCGTTAATTCGTCTCTTAATTTTAATGACAGTGATAGAACTATGATATTACAACAAAGAGCTCGTATTTGGCTACCTGTTAAATTAGGAAGAGAATGGTCCCAAAATTCTTTGGATAGTGTTGTTATTGAATTTTTTACCAAACTACTAAAACGTACAAAACGTATGATTGGAGCCATTATAGCTGTGATTTTAAGCTTAATTGCTATTACCACTGGTGCTATGGTGTCTGGAATTGCCCTACACACTTCCTTACAAACAACACTTTGTGAAAGAATGGCACCGGGATTCATATAAATTGTGGGTCTCAGAGGTAAAAATTAATGCTCGATTAAAAACACAGATTAATATTCTTAAACAGACAGTGGGATGGTTAGGAAAAAAGTTATTGGTTGTGGAAAAACAGTTATTGTTAAAATGTGATTGGAATTCTACTACCTTTTTCATTACTAATGTAAAATATAATAAATCTATACATGATTGGAATGTAATACAGCAGTATTTATGAGGAAATTCTACTGCTGCTCAATTGATTGCTCAATTACAATTTAATGTACATGATATTATTGGTAAACAATCTGCAAATGATGGTGCTTCTAATATTGCTGATACATTTATTAAACAGTTGGAAGGGTTATATCTGAAAGGAATACTACAAAGCATTTCACATACTGCTAGTGGTTTGGGAATTATGATTGTTATTATTCTGTTTGCACTTGTGTGGTTATATTTGATTTTTATGAAACCAATGCCAGCTTGTGGAAAGCTTTTTTTTCCTTGTGGAAAGCTTTACTTTTAAAACAAATGAAAAAAGAAAGAAATTGTGAAGACTCGGGGTCTATGTTGAGGGGGCAGAATGATACAGGCTCCAGCCTCAGGATTATCTGAGGACTGTGTTTGGGATTAGGAAAGCTCTTGGCATGCTGGGCTAGAGAGGGAAAATGTTCTCTCTCCCTATCTCAAAACACATGTCATAGACTCCTGGGAGCCGAGGAAGTAGCTCTTCTGCTTGCTTACGCATAGATTAACAGTTGGTCAAGCATTTTCCTGAGATTGGAGAAGTGGTTTGAGCTTGCTCTAAAATAGTTTATATAATTATATACCAAGACATTGTCTCATAGGTCAAGTAAAAATGTATCTGTTGCAATTTTTATGTGAATGTCTTCTGACCAAATCTTGGCCAAGATCATGCTTCCTTGTCTTTAAATACTCACTAACAATAAAGCACAGCATGCAGTGGCAATTGTTGTTTGCACTCTGCATCCTCTGCGTCCTGGTGATTTTGTTACCCTTACCTAGGGACCCCAAGGCAATAGACTTTGACAATAGAGGATACCAGGAAATTGAAAGATTTCCCATATTCATGGATAGGCAGAATTAATATGGTGAAAATGGCCATACTGCCAATTAATAAACGCATTCTATGCTATTTCCATTAAAATTCCAGTGACCTACTTCTCTGAAATAGAGAAAATATTCCAAAAATTCATATGGAACGACAAAAGACCTAGCATAGCCAAAACAATTTTAGGCAAAACAAAGAATGCAGGACGGTTCATGATACAGGACTTCAAGCTATACTATAGAGTCATAATAAAAAAGACAGCTTGGAACTGGCACACAAAGAAACCCAAAAATAAATGAGACAGGTTAGAGGACCCAGAAATATAGCCGCATATGGACAGTCAGTTGATATTTGACAAAGGAGCCAAAGATATACAGTGAAAGAAGCACCACCTCTTCAACTACTGGTGTTGGGAAAACTGGCCACATGCAGAAAACTAAAAGTGGATCCTAGCCTATCACAGTGCACTCACATCAACTCAAAATAGATTAAAGACCTTAACATCAAGCCTGAAACTCTGAAACTACTGCAGGACTGAGTATGAGAGACACTTTAACTTGTAGGCATAGGTAGGAACTTCCAGAAGAGATGCCCAGGGTCACAACAAATTTGAGAATGACTCAATGGGACTACCTTAAAATAAAAAGTTTCTGCACAAATAAAAATAGCAACCAAACTAGAAGGAAAGTCAAATAATTGGGAAAATTATTAACCAGCAATAGATTTGACAAGGGTCTAATAGCCATTATATATGGTGAACTCAAGAAACTACCTCTTCACAAATCTAACACACCAATCTTGAAATGGTCAAGGGAGCTAAAGAGAGACTTCTCAGAAGAAGAGATAAAAAACAGCACAGAAACACGTGAGGAAATGTTCATAATCCCTGGCTGTAAAGGAAATGCAAATAAAAACAACTCTGAGATACCACCTTACTCCATTCAGATTGGCCCACATCCTAAATTCAGCCAATGACAAATGCTGGAAGGGATGGAAAGAAAGAGAAACATTACTGCATTGCTGGCGGTAATGTGTATTAATATAACCACTTTTTAAAGCATTCTGGAGGTACCTCAGAAAGCTAAATATCGACCTCTCTTATGAATTGGCCATACCACTCGTAGGCACCTACTCTGAACAACAGGAACCAGTATAAAAAGACACACATGTCAATGATTATTGCAGCACTGTTCACAGTAGCCAAGATTTGGAAACAACCCAGATTAGCCACTACTGATAAGTGGATCCAAAAATTGTGGTACCTATATAAAGTGGAATACTATGCAGCCTTTAAAGGACAAAATAATGGCATTTTCAGGGAAATGAATGGAACTCGACCAAATTATTTGAGTGAGGTAAGCCAAGAATAACAAACAAACGGCACAGGGTCTACCTGATATGTGGATTCTAAAGCCAAAATGCAAGAAGGTATGACAAAATAAACAGGACTTGATAAACAAAGGACAGCCACTCATTTTGTTGTATCACCATTAATGATTCCATGTTCTTGACCATGTAGATAGTAGAAATATGCACGCAATGGAGAGAAGCCAGGAGGAGGAACACAATAAGTGGAAAATGGAACAACATACAACAAAGTGGCCCATCAGCTGCACTGGACATACAAGAAAAATAACTAAGCAAGACAAACACAGTGATGGGAAGGGAGGGATGTTTGGGAAAGAGGTAAAGAGGGAATACCCTACACTAAGCAAAAGGAAAAAAATGTAAACATTATCTGAGGTAGGAAAAATAATTACAATTGTCAAAGCTCATAGAATTAACAAACTTTAGACCATGATAACAATAATTTGCCTAGTCAAGGTTAAAATGTGTTTGTGACTTTAACTATCAAAATTCCACAGAAATGTGAAATATATGTAATCACCTATCTCAATTTTTACAAAATGTGTGAGAAGGGAAGTTTTATGAGGGATGAGTGACAATGTTGTCAGACACCTTGTATTCATATACTGTTCTGTAGAATGGAAACTTCTTTGTACAACTACTTAAAGATAATAATAAAAAGCGTTTAAAAATAAATAACTATTAGCATGACAATAAAAAAGTTCAAATATAAAATAAGAAATTAAATCCAGTTGGAAGGAAAATTTCTTTGGGGAGAGTAATGTAGTTTATTCTATAGCAAGTATCAGTTCAGCATTAAATTCAAAAGCTAGACCTCAAGTAAATGAAATAAACTAAGAAATTGAGTTAAAAAAAGGAAAAAAGAAACTCCACCCACTCTTCCTTGCCTGGACAGCTGGTATGGGTAAAATGCATCATGCTCCTGAATTGGAACCGAAATAGCAAGGACCTTACTTAGTCATGCTAACTTCACTGTTGCCTATTATGTTAGTACAAAAACAGCACTAGATCCATCAGTCTCTAGTGAAATAGGCAGTCGACCCATATATAGAGAAGGCTACAAGATGGACTGTGCAGACACTCAAAGGATCCCTTAAGGATAAGACTTACTAAGTATTAATTAGTAATAACTAGTGTGTTTCTATAATTTACTTGTTTACAATTAAATTTACATTTTAAGCCTGTTCATTGGGTAGAGATATGGGAATTTTTAGGACTTGGTAGAAAGGAATCAAGGATTTGATTGGACATGAAAACCAGTGGGGGATGTACAAAACAGCAAAGCCCTAATAATCAGCATGACCCACTAATCAATGTGGCCCCATGTCCTGGCCCACAGAAGTGCATGAGTCATGCCACCAAAAGGGACAGGGTATGCTGCTGGAGGGGGTAGTATGTCATCATCAAATGAGCTGTGAAGAAGTTATTGAGGAATGTGCAGTTCATGAAGTGATGGTTGAAAACTGTTAGGCAGGAGACCCACTGGAGTGATAGAGGGCTTCAATCCATATATAGGCTGCATGGTCATAGCAATGGAATTGGAGAAAATCAAGTGAAGACCTGGAAGGAAGGAAGTGGTGAGATAGCAGGAGGGGAAAAACTTTGGAGAAGAGGAAGTTGAGGGAGTGCAGGAGGGGAAGGATGCCAATTGGCCACCAGGCCAGAGAATTGTAGGCCTGTGGATAGTCGAGAAGCCTAAATAGAAGAAGGAAATGATGGAAGGGAAAAAGGGAAATGAAGGACATGTCTATAAAAAAGGAGGGAGTAAGAAAAATCGAAAAAAGCCTTACCTATTGAAGTATGGAGTTTTGGAGATGATAATTTGGGGGGTTGGTGGTTTGCAGACTAATTAACTATGTGCAGGGTTGCCCTTTGGAGGTCTGAGATTTGGTGGTTGGGGCTGGCTTGTCACTGAGTGTACAGTCCAGGACAAGGTAAATGTAGGCCCATTGCTAGCGTAAATAAAGTTATCCTCAATGTGCCTCATTAGATTGTCTTGTACTTTATGTAACATAAGTATACGAGTTTACAAGTTAGTGTCAAAGGCCACGAATTTCGTAAAATGTTATGAGGGCATAATAGGATTGCAAAATCCAATGGGACAGTGATATCACAATGGCAATATGATGTCACCATATAAAGTCATAATAAAATTTTGATGTCATAATTAGTTGATGCCATAATGGTGATGAGGTCACAATAGTTTTATGATGTCACAATGGATTGATGATGTCAAAATGGCATGCTAGGCTTTAATTTTCCTTAACTCCAAATGAGATTATAAATTCACAATGGGATTGTGAGATCTACAAAGTCATGCATTGGCCTAAACATTATGAACTCCCAATAATTATGTAATGTCACAATGTGACATGATGTTCATGATATCTGACAGAGTGGTGACATAATTTTCATGATATCAGAGTGCATTTCTAATATCACATGTCATACCTGAAATAAGTAAAAAACAGATTATGAGATCAAAAATGGCCTATGTATCAATAGGGCATAATGTCCAAGTTATGAGGAGAGGACCAGTTAATGATGTCACACTGGTGATTCTGCCTCGAAGGGTTTGTAATATTACAATGGTATAACTGATCTCAATTGTTAGGCCACAATGATTATATGGGTAAACAACTGAACTTTTTTGTCACAAATGCCATAGGCTGTTTCAAAGGTGCTAAAAGGTCATAACCGATTAAAACGTCACAATGTGATGGTGATGTCACAATGACAATGTGATGATGCAATAGGTTTGTGATATTACCGTGGTCATGAGGTCACCCATGGAATAGTGATGTCATTATGAGTTTGTAATATTACAATCACCTGTCTGATTTCAATTGCTACTAGTTTACAATGAGGATAAGAATTCCAGGAAGGAGCTAGAGGTCCTATAACCCATGAATTTTCTAACATGTGATGTCATAAAAGGTTTGTGAAAACAGAATGGTAGAGTAATACCACAATGTCAATATGATGTCACAATATCATGTCATAATAAAGTGTTAAGGGAGTTCTGAGGAAGATGGAGAAGAAGCTGTAGGCTAAACAATGTCTCTCATAGAAAGCAGTTTTAGTGTTCCAGTGAACAGGCCTAGGGTAGAGAATCACACCAAATGTGCCATCACAGTACAGAGAGTGTGGCCAGAGGGGGAAAATCCAGACAAGGAGACAGATCTGAGCACTTGCTAGTAGCCATGCCTAGAGTGGCTGCAGCGGCAGCACTGGCGGCCATAGCCATCATCCCTACAACAGAGAGATCCCAGGACAAAGGTGCCAGACACAGTGGAGGAGTGGATTCTACTCAATACCACTAAGGACTGAGAAAGAGCAGATACTTTCATGCTTCAGATTGCAGACCAGAGAGGGCCCAGGAACCAAGATTCTGACATGAGTAGAACCCTGAAATCCTCACGCCCTCTCAGGGAAAAAAGGTGGGAATGCCAGCCCTCTCCCCTACCACCACTGGAGATCTCCATCTTTGATACTGACAAAGGCCTTGCTGAGCAGCTAGCTTCAATTCAGGCCTTGGAAGAAAACAAGAGTCATTTTGCAAATCACAGGAATTAAAAGTGACCTGCCAGGCTCAGTTCCACCCAGAGGAAAGTCACCCCGCCCAGGCAGAGAGAGCTCTTCCCTCACAGAAGCGACTTTCTTCACCCTGTAAACAGAGCCAGAGTCTGCCCCTCCCTACAGAAGCCTAGACAAACAATTGAAATTCAGTAAAAATAAATTCTGAGAATGGCTCGAAGCTGGACTCTGTGTCTCAAGAGGTAGCCCTTCAGGGAAAAGCTACTGTTTGCTGAAAGGCCTCAACCCTACCCAGAACCCAGCCTCATCACAGCATCTCCAAACTAGAGAAAATTCCCACTTCCCTCTTTTGGAATACTGAAAGCAGATCTCTCTCCCATTGAACTAACCTGGGAGGAGGATCACGACATCCTGCCTAACACAGAGCATTTTCTGCCTGCCCAAACAAACTGACTTAAGAAACCAATCAAGCCATAGGAAAACCAAGCACCACAAACAGACCAGAGACTCGACCAAGAGACTGGTATGGACACAGGGGCGATACAGGTTCTTTCCATTCCCCGCCCCCGCCCCAAAAAACCTAAAAAACCAAAGAACTCTTTTATGATTTTTTTTAATTTTAATTTTTTAAAGTGTTTTCTGTGAATGTTTTTTTCTCATAATTTGTATTTTTGGTGTATGTGCATGTGTGTGTTTAATATCTTTTGAACTTTTGGTCTTTTTATTGTTTTCATATTTTCTCTTTCTTTTTTGCATGCCTTAATTGCTGTTCAGCTCATCCCAGATATATACCTGTTGTCAATTATTATACCTTATCCCCCATTTCGTACATAATTAATCCAGAAATTTATTACTCAATTCACAACCTCTTAGGCTTAAATTCTTTATGAGCAGTCTTATCTCTTTATACCTACATAATTTTCTAGCAACCAATTTAATTTATTTTTATTTTTTAGTTTTTCATATCTCCTTTCTGTCCTCCCTTCTTCTCATCCTATTCTTTTCTTCTCTCAATATCATTTCTTGAAACTTACATAAATTGTAAGTGTTTTACTTCTTAAATTTAAATTTTAGTTTTTCCATTTTTTCTTTAAAATATCTCCCCAATCATTCTGCCCAATCCATTTCCCGCTCAGAGATTAGGACTTGGTTATATTTACTCTCCTTTAATCTGTCCAGATCCCAATAGTCCTATTTTTCCCCACATTTCTACCTATAGTTAATAAGTTCTGGTTTGGCAAATCCTTCTTTGCTGTTTGTAACTTATTAATCCATGGTTGTCTGATGTTGAATAGATTGTATCTGTTGAACTATATTGTATTTGAAGCTATTTTGGTTGTGCAACTACAGGATTTGGTTGATGCTTGACTTAAAATAGTATTCTAGCACAAAATTGGTGTTATTTTCATACCAAATTGGCAGAATAAGCTGGAAGAACACAAAAGATATGGCAAGTCCACGTGTCTGAACTCCCACTCATGATAACCAGATGACAGAATAGTTGATGAATAATCCAGAGGAGAGTTATCAAAAGCTCTACAGAAACTGCTGGTAAACATGGTGAATGAAATGATTGAAAACTTGCTAAGGACTCAAAGTGAGTATGATAGAGAGTGAGAGGAGGCAAACAAAAATTAATACAGAATCTTGTGAGCATTAGGAAGCTACTTAAAGATTAAAACAGGAATTGCATAAGCAGGCTGAGAACAGTCAAAGAGAAATACAGGGATAACATGAGAAGTCTGAAAACAGTCATGGAGAATTACAGGAATTGTGTAAATGTGAGGAAACTTATCAAAGTGTAATACAGGAATTGAGAGAGTGGGATGAGAATAGATGAAGATCAATACAGGCATTCATGGAATCTATAAACAGACAGCTGAAACAATTCAGAGAGACCACAAAAGGAATGATGAATGGAGACCAACAGAAGGAATTGGAGTCCAAGGAAACCATCAACAATCAACTAAGTGATTTGAGAATAAACACTGAACACCAAATTAAGGAATTAAAGTTGAAACAATATCTAAAACAAATCTCCAACAAAGAATTTGGAGCCATCAAAGCTTACCAATTAGAAGGAAGAGAAATAAAAAACAAAGTGGAAAGACTTGACAGTAAGTTAGACCATGCAGAAGATCGAATCTCGGGGATTGAAGCCAGCCTGGATATTGTAGAGAAAGAACATACAATTATCCAAGACAAATCCTAGAAATATGATCTATTCAATATTTGGAAGACACCATCAGAAGGCAAATGTGAGGATACTTGGTGTAAAGGATCACCTAGAGACAGAAGTTAATGGTCCAGGAAATTTATTTAACAGAATCCTAGCAGAGAACTTCCCAAACAGGCAAAGATAGGCCTATTCAGATACAAGAAGCTATTAGAACCCCCTATAGACCAGCCCGGAACAGAATATCCCACCGTCACATTGTAATCTGCACAGGATCAATTCAGAGCAAGGAAAGGATCCTTAAAGATGTCAAGGAGAACAGATCAATCGCCTCTAAAGGAAAAACAATTAGAATAACCTCAGATTTCTCAGCAGAGATGAATAAAGCAAGAGCATGGCATCAAGTATGCCATGCCCTAAAGATAAATAAGTATCAGCCAAGAATACTGATCCCAGCTAAAACCTCCTTCAAAACCAAAGGTCAAATAAAAACAGTCCATTGCAAAGAAAAATTGAAGCAAGATATCTCCACCAAACCAGCTGTACAAAAGATACTTAAAGATGTCCTACACATAGAAAACCAACAAGACCACAGTAAAGGGCGAGAAACTGCATTCAAGGGAAAAAAATTACAACTCAACAGCAAAGGCCACAACTGAAGTCCTGTAACACATGGAGGTTGAACAACAAACTGTTGAATCAAAAATGGATCATGGAAGAGATTAGAAAGGAAATACATACAAATGTTCATGATATTCAACAAATATGAACACACAAATTACCAGCTCCTCTGGGACACAGCATAGGCAGTACAGAGAAGCAAATTTATGGCTGTGAGTTCCTATATCAATAAATTAGAGAGATCTGAAACCAACAATTTAATAAGACATCTGAACCTCCTTAAAAAAGAGCAGTAAGATAAACCCCAATCCAAGAAATGGAAAGAAATAATTAAAATTAAATCAGAATGAAATGAATTAGAATCCAAAAACACCATATAAAGAATCAACAAAACAAAGAATTGGTTCTTCGAAAAATTTAACAATATTGATAGACCCTTAGCAATTCTTAACAGACAAAGAAGACAAGAGACCCAAAAAAGCTCAAAGATGAGAATGGAAACATCACCACAGAAACAACCAATATTCAGAACAGTATAAGGGCATACTTCTCAAACCATTATGCTAATAAGTTTGAGAACCTGACAGAAATGGACATTTTCCTAGCTAATATTGACTTGCAGAAACTCAACCAAGATGAGATAAATCAAGTAACATGACCATATCAAGCATAGAATAGAAAGACCAATAAGAAACTTCCCATCTAAGATAAGCCCAGGACCAGATGGATTTACAAAGGAAATCTACAAGGCCTTCAAAGCAGAGCTCACACCAATTCTCCAAAAACTCTTCAATGAAATTGACAGAGAAAGTTCACTACAGAATTCTTTCTATGAAGCCATCATAATCTTCATCCCATAGCCAGGCAGGGACTCATCAAAGAAAGAGAACTATAAACCCATTTTTTGATGAGCATTGATGTAAAACACCTCAAGAAAATTTTGTCCAATCGACTTCAATATTTCATCCAAAAATCATACACAACGATCAATCAGTATTTACTTCAGTGATGCAAAGCTGATTAAATATATGTAAATCAATTAATGTAACTCACTATATCAACAAGTGCAAGGATGAGAACCACATGGTTATCTCAATAGATGCAGAAAAAGCATTAGACAAGATCCAACACCCCTTTATAAAGAAGGCTCTGGAAAAACTATGAATCCAGAGAACATTCCTCAATACAATAAAGGCTGTATATGACAAACCTACAGCCAGCATTATACTTATGATGAAAAACTAAATCAATTTTCTCTTAACTCAGATAGGAGACAAGGATGTCCACTCTGTCCACTTCTCTTCAATCTAGTATTAGAATGACTATCTACAGCAATAAGATGCAAATAAAAATGGGATCCAAATAGGGAAAGATGAAGTAAAATTCTCCCTCTTCGAGATGACATGATCTTGTATTTAAAGAATCCCATGGACCCACTCAGAAATTACTCATGCTGATTCAAAACTTTGGCAAAGTAGCAGGGTATAAAATTAACTCTCAGAAATAAATGACTTTTCTGTATGCCAAAAATGAGAAAAGCTTGGCTGAAATTAGGAAAACAACTCCATTCATAATACCCCACAAAAAGAAAATACCTAGGAATTAACTTAATCAAAGAAGTGAAGGACCTTTTTGATGAAAACCTTAAAAACCTGAAAAAGGAAATCAAAACAGAATTTAGAAAGTGGCAAAAACTCCCATGCTCCTGGATTAGAAAGATCAACATGATGAAAATTGTAATACTTCCCAAGGCTATCTAACAAGGCTATCTATCAATTAATGTGATACCTATCCATATTCCAACCTCATTCTTCAAGGAAATAGAAGAGGCAATCCAAAAATTCATATGGAACAATAAAGGACCCCGAATAGCAAAAACAATCCTCAACAGAAACAATAGTGCTGAAGGAATATCAAAACCAAATTTCAAGCTGTACTACAAAACTATAGTAATCAAAACAGCTTGGTACTTGCACAAAAACAGACCTAAGGACCAATGGAATAGAATTGAAAACCCAGAAAATGAACACACAGACCTATAGCCACCTAATCTTCGAGAAGGGACCTAAAAAATAGAATGGAAGAAAGACAGCCTCTTCAGTAAATAATGTTTGCAAAGTTGGTTAATCATTTGTAGAAAACTAAAACTAGATCCTTATATATCACCCTGCACCAGAATCAATTCCAAATGGATTCAAGACCTCGGAGTCAAAGCAGACACACTAAAAACATTACAGGACAAAATAGGAGATACTCTAGGTATCCTTGGAACAGGAATAAATTTTCTTAATCGAGACCCATGAATACAACAAATCAAAGAAAGGTTGGAAAAATGGGATTGTATGAAATTACAGAGCTTTTGCATGGCAAAGGACAAAGCTCGCAAGATCAATAGAAAGCCCACGTATTAGGAGAAGATCTTCACTAGCCATAAAAGGGACAAGGGTCTCATATCTAAAATACACCTGGAACTCAAAAAATTAAATCGCCCAACAACAAATCCTCAAAGAAACCACTGCCCAAAAAATAAGTGGGCTAAAGACTTACAGAGAATCTTCACCGAAGAGGAAAATAGGATCGCCAATAGACACATGAAGAAATGCTCAACTTCCGGAGCCATAAAAGAAATGCAAATCTAAAGAACACTGAAATATAACATCACTCCAGTTAGAATGGCTATTATCAAGAACTCTAATAACACCAGATGCTGGATGGGATGTTCGTGAGATTGTAAACTTGTTCAATCACTTTGGAAAGTTGTATGGAGATTCCTCAAAAGACTCCACATAGAGCTCCTTGATGACCCAGCAATCCCACTTTTGGGCATTTACCCAAGCAATCAAAAACAAGAACATACTAAAGCTACCAGCACAATTATGTTCATTGCAGCATTATTTACCATAGTTAAGATATGGAACCAACCCCGATGCCCCTCAGTAGATGAATGGATCAAGAAAATATGGTATATATAAACAATGAAATTCTATGCCTCCATCAGAAAGAATGAATTGCCACATTTGTTAGGAAATGGAAAGACTTGGAAAAAATTAAATTAAATGAAGTAAGCCAGACACAAAGAAATATAGGTCCCATAGTTTCCCTTATTTGCAATAACTAATTTATGTCTGAGACAAGCATAAACGGTCACATAAGTTGATGTTAGGCGAAATGAGCCCCATGGTAAGGACTCAAATTGTTTTTCTTTCTTGCTATGGTTTCTAGCATATTTAAAAGATGATTTCTCTGTTGCTTTGAATGTTCCTACTCCAAGGTATAACCCCTGTTTTCAGTATATTTGACGTTGGTATAATTTGGGGAGGGGAAGGGAAAAAAATAATTGGGATACAGGATGACCCATTGCAACAATAACATGTACAAGTCGTTATGTTGATAACCAATCTTTATAACTTTGGCGTGGAGTGAGGGGGGTGCAGAGGGGTAGATGGGAAGGGATGGGAAGGGGAAACAAAGGAGGAGGCAACGATGATTGACAAGAAATGTACTCATTACGGTATTCATATAATTGTCAACCCTCTGTATGTATTTTTACAATAAAAAATCATGAAATAATAAAGTAAAAATATATGTCAATTTTTTGGTCGGTCATGGAACTTGAACTCCGAGCCTTGGCACTGTCCCTCAGCTCTTCAGCTCAAGGATACCACTATACCACTTGAGCCACAGTGCCATTTCAATTTTTCAAGAGTTATATTGGAGATAAAGAGTCTCACAGACTTTTCTGCACAAGCTTTGAACCACTATCCTCACATCTCAGACTTTGGGGTAGCTAGGATTATAGGCATGAGTCAACAAAGCCCAGATCCAAGACAATTTTAAAAAAGCAAGCTTATTGAAACTTCTGGCTTTTTCCAAGAAACAGTCTTACTTTTTCAGCATTAGTGTAGATGTAACTGTGAGTTTTTTAATAGAATCAAATATAAGTTTCATTATTACTAAGTATCTTACAAAAATCCAATGTAATTGACTTTCCACAAAGTCAATTATTATATACTATATTACTCACTATTATTGTTAGAGTCTATATTACATATAGTGTGAAGTGAACCATTTCATATGAATTAGTAGATGCTATTTTAGCATTATAAATTCACATCTGTGATTTTAAACGAAGGAAAGAAGATTTTAAAGTTAAAATGACATATGAATGTGTAGTGTGTCCCAACTGAACCAAAAATTCTGAGTTCATACAGACAAAATTATTTTCTGTCCACTAAAGACTTTGAAGTAATACTATTAGAAATAGTGAGGCAAGAGGAGGAAAAATTAAAATCATGTCAAACAATGTGTCTGTTATTCTGCTAACCCCTCCTCTTTGATGACCTGCCAATTCCCAGTTGTCACAAAGCTTCAAGTGTCTCTCTTAGAATTCTATTTGTAAAAGTTCTCAATCACTGATTCTTTTTGTACTTTCTGTTATATAAAACAAAATATAGACACAAAAAAATTGAAATAAAATGCACACATATGTTGATGTCACCACAACTGGAAAAACAATCAACAAAGTAGAACTCCCCCAGGAACAAAACCCTGTTGTGTCGGCTTTTTTTGGAAAACACAAATAACTCAAAAACATGTTAACTTAGAGTAGAGCAATAAAGATAACTGTGTCTCAGAAATACGGTTGTGTTAATTTGTAATTAAATTAATCTAGATGAACCTAATATAGCAAATCCCTTAAATGGATAAAATTGTTTAAAACAAATGTAACTGTATGTGGAGTGAGATCTGCACATATTTAAAAGAATAAAATAACGAAATCATGACGTACTTTAAAAATTGAGAAATGCTATGAATAGGTCCAATAATATCCATATTGAAAACTAATTCCTACTGCTATAACAAGAAAAAATATGCAACTAACACAATCTGAACAGTGTCCTTGAGTCTACATAATTTTAAACTACTCCAAATTACACTTTGTAGAAGACTGATTGTGGGTTATCTAAAGGAAAACTTCAACACATGATATAAATGAATTTTAAAAAATCTCATGAAAAGAGAGAAGTAGTTACTGGAAAATTCTAGTTCAATAAATGATGGTCAAAATCTTTCTAGCACTGAAAAAATTGCACACCTATTTAGTTAGATCCAGAAAAAGACCCAAGTTACTCGAGCTTATTTGAAACTTTGGCAAAGTAGCAGAATGTTGACTCTGGCAAGGAATTCATTTCCTCTTTGATCTGACAAATAAATATATGAAAGAACATAACTTCCCCAACTAAATATCAAGACCTAACTAAACATATAACCAGAAAAGTCATCATGTAAGCCGTATTGCAACTGGGGTAAAATTGAGATACCACTTTACCCCAATTAGAATGGCTATAATCAAGAACTCTAGTAACAAGAGATGTTGGTCAGGATGTGGACACAAGGGAAACTTAATGCATTGTTGGTGGAAGTGTAAACTTGTTCAACCACTTTGGAAAGCAGTATGGAGGGTCCTCAAAAACTCCACATAGAGCTCCCCTATAACCCAGCAATCCCACTTTTGGGCATTTACCCAAATATTCACAGACAAGACCACACTAAAGCTACCAGCATGACTATGTTCATTGCAGCCTTATTGACCATAGCTAGGATATGGAACCAACCCAGATGTCCCTCAGTAGATGAAGGTATCAAGAAAATGTGGTATATATACACAATGAAATTCTATGCCTCCATCAGAAAGAATGACATTGCCCCATTTGTTAGGAAATGGAAAAACTTGGAAAAAATGATATTAAGTGAAGTAAGCCAGGCCCAAAGAAACATATGTCCTATAGTTTCCCCTATTTGCAATAACTAGAATATATCTGAGTCAAGCAGAAAAGGTCAGATAAGTTGATGTTAGGGAAATGACCCCTAAGATATATATTCAAATATTTTTTTTTCTTTAATGCGATTGTTTCTAACACATTTATAAGATGATTTCTCTCTTGTTTGTATGTCCCTTTCCCACTGTATAACCTGTGCTTTCACAGTATTTGATGTCGGTATAATTTGTGGAGGGGAAGGGAAAAAACAAATCGTTTAAATAGGGATAGTGGTGGATCCATTTCAACAATGAGATATACAAGTCGTTATGTCGAAAATGAACTTTACATCTTTGGGGGGGGGGGAAGATGGGGATGCGGGAGGAGAATGGGAAGGGATAGGAAGGGAAAACAAAGGAGGAGGCTACAATGTTTGATAAGAAATGTACTCATTATTTACCCATGTAATTGTAACCCCTCTGTATAGTATTTTCACAATAAAAAAGAAAAATCAGTGATACTGATTCTGTATTGTAAATGTTGATTTTTTTCATTAATTATTTCCTTTAGCTTGTTTTTTAAAAAAACATTGTGTTAAATGATGTAAATCTTGGTAACTAATTTTGGATGCCTCCTTAAATTTTGTTCTGAGTGTAATGTTTCATTGTACTTCCTAACCCATGAAATGGTGTTGATTACAAAAAAAAATTCTAATAGCCACTGTTTATAATACACTAAATCTCATAAGCATGGCAACAATAAGCATTGGTTAACATTTGGATATCAGGGTCTCATGATTGATGAGGCCTGTCTGCATGAGTATCATTGTACCTAAATTCCTCAACCTAAATTTAGCCACTGTTAAAAATTGTTTAAATCTTTGTCACCCATCAGAGATTAAATCTGCATATAAAGCCTAAGGAAAATGATAAAGTAAGAATTTAGATTTTCTAGATATAAAGTAACATTATGCATCATAGATTACCTCATTGGTTTAAAATCAACCTATCTCTCCAAAACATTCTAAGTATTTCCTTAAAATGTGTATTATTCTCATGAAGGGAATGGGGAATGTGAAAAGAGGATTAACCAAGCATTGCCTTCAAACATACGTAATTTGAATTTACCTCTACAATTCGCTATAAGCATTTCTGATAAAAAAGTATGAATAATTGATTTTCTGGTCAGGTCTAATATATCCTAGATTCCTATACTAAACTACATTCCGAAAATGGTATGTACTGATTAACTAAAGAAAGCACTGGAAGAAAAAATGGCATCTCTATACTATGTGATGCCCAATTCATAGGTATTTCATTTTGTCTCTATTTAATGAATGTGATTGTTTAAATCCTTCATAAGGTATTAATTAAAATCGATCAGTGTCCTATAATATAATTGTGTATGATTTTATCCTAGAATGATTCAAGGATTGCCCATTCAATCATGACAAACATCATATTCCATTGGTATTCATATGGATAGGAATGAGTTACATAGGATCTCCTGCCATTTTAAGGTGGCAGGATCAGGATTCGAACTATGGGCTCCAGCTCCCACCACTTAAACCTGAGGATAGGGAACTCACCTGTCTGTCCAAGAACATCATCAACACCAGTGATTAGGCAGGCACAAGTGGCTCTCAGCATTCCTCCTTGATACTTACAAGGCTGTGATAGGAGGATCATGGTCAAAGTCACCCTAGGCAGAAAAGTCCTTGAGCCCCCTTTCCTACTTCAGTGCCAACAAGCCAGAAGTATGGCCGCATGGCTCCAGTTGTAGAGAGCTAGCCTTAAGCAAAAGCAGCTCATCGACTGTGCCCAGATCCTGAGTTCAAGGTCTGGAACTGGCAACAAACAGACATACAGAACAATCTGTGCAGCCATCCAGCTAAAGCAGATCACCCTCAGCAGCCTTTATTCACATTTTATAATGAGGCCAATGCAGAAACAGCACAAACCAGGCAGGGAAAGAGAAGATGAGGTTTCTTAGAAGTAACCGATATTCAGAAAATTAACCTTGGGAACATAAAATGGTAGCATACTTATGTAAAAACTACCATTTAAAAAAAAGATGAGGAGGCTGGGAATGTGGATAACTGAGAGAGTTCTTGCCTACATGCAAGAAGCCCTGGGTTCGATTCCTCAGTAGCACATACACAGAAAAAGCCAGAATTTGTTCTGTGGCTCAAGTAATAGAGAGCTACAGAAAGTGCCCAGGCCTTATGTTCAACCCAAGAACTGGCAAAGAGACAGCTAGGTATGTGGGTACGTAGCTAGGTAGGTAGATACATAGGTACATAGAAACATAGATACATAGATACGTAGATACATAGATATATCCATAGAAAGATGATAGATGAATCTGGTTTTGGATATCAGGAGGAAAGAAGGGCGTTCGTAACTGTTTTCTGCGTTCAAATACAATGTTACCCTGGAGTTTGTCCTGCTAACAAGGCTAAGGCTCAGATCCTGAGAACTTCATTTGAACCCAGGATGGGTCAATAATGTTTCTTTGCTGCTTCTATAGCTGGAGAACTCTAAGAACATTTAGAGTGCAAGCATTTTATCACCAAGGGAAATACAGGAAACTCCTGAACTTCTGACATTTCAGCAGTGGAAGTAAGAGTGTCATAGACTTTCCTGCCCTGGCTGGCTTCACCCTGTGATCTTCAGACCTCAGCCTCCTGAGGTAGGATGACAGGTGTGAGGTACTGGTGCTGTGCTAGGTTCATAACTGTAATGATATTGACAATACAAGTCAACTGCTTATCACAAAGGGCTTGGGGAGCATATTAAGTCTTTCAACAATGGACATTTCAGAACCCTGTAGGACACAATGTTGTAATGCTAGTCTAAGAGGCTGGGCATATGGATGTACTACACTTGAACCTGGAGCTCTGACTCCAATTCTGGTGTACCTCAGCGTTCATTTCCAGAGAATGTTCTCCTAATCAGCAAATAGGAAAAGTAATTTGATTGACCGTCACTTTTTCCAGTTGTGTGTCTCAAAATCAAACCTGGGCAATGTCCCTGAGCCCATCAGCTCAAGGTGAACACTCTACCACTTGAGTCATAGCGCCACATGTGGTCTTTTTGTGGTTCATTGGAGATAAGAGTCTAACAGACTTTCCTTGCCTAGGCTGTATTTGAACTGTGGTCTTCAGATCTCAGCTTCCTGAGAAGCTAGGTTTCCAGTTGTGAGCCACTGGCATCTGCCCTATTGTTTCACACAGTCCTGGGCCTTGTTCTAAGGGCCTGGGTACTGTCTCTGAGCTTCTTTTTCTCAATTCTAGCGTTCCATCACTTGAGCCACTCCACAGCTTCTAGGTTTTTCTGAATATGTGGCACTGAGGATTCAAACGCTGGCATTCATGCATGCTGAGCAAGCTCTATACCACTAAGCCACATTCCCACCCCCACCCTTACAATTTTATCCCACAACTTGCCTATCCTTAAGAAAAAGCTTCTGAGTATAAATCATCTAAAGAAATCCCTGAGGAAGTTGTCAAAAGATAAATAAGGCAAAGCTCACATTTGGGAGAGACTCTAAACATGTGATGACTGTGACTAATGCCTCCATTTAATTATGTATGATGTTTCAACACTTAATAAAGTATTAATGAAAAACGAGTCAATGACCTAATTTATTTTGTATAATTTCATAATAGATGTACAAAACATAATAAATATTATGTGTATAATAATTCTAAATTCAATAAACTATAAAATGTATAAGATAAAATAAATACAAAAATCAATAAAAATCATAATATGTAATAAACATACATATGTAAATATATCATATATTACATATATATAGAAATATTTTTTCCATTGCAGATCCTTCATTCAGAACTCTAGCCTGAATTTCTTTTCCTCCAGGACAGTGAGCTTTGCGTTCATCCGTAGTGCAAAAGAGTTACCTGGAATGTGAGATCAAATCCCACCAATGCTGGAAATAGTCCCCAGTTCCAAGACAGTGACTTAATTTTTTTAATCAAGCAGTTATGCTTATTCAGTTCCATACTGAACATTAAAAAATAGCAGTGTAGAATTTTGTACATCTATTCAGACATTTTTCCCTTACCCCCAAAATGCTTCTCTGAGCATGACTTATTTCATTTTTTATTGTAAAAATATTATACAGATGGGTTACAGTTAAATGAGCAAGGTAATGAGTATATTTCCTATTGAACATTGTTGCCTCCTCCTTTGTTTTCCCCATAACATCCCTTCCCTCCCATCTCCACATCTACTCCCCCTGCCGATCTCAGTAACAATTTTTTTTTATTTTTGGCTTTGCACAGGGTTTGATCTCAAGTAGTGGCAACTCTGCACTTTCCCTCACATTGTGACACATTTACCAAGACCCTGAGTTCAAATCCAAGGCTAGGAAAGAAAACTAGTAGAGGGGGTTCCGGGAAGATGGCGGAGGAGAAGCTGGAATCTGAACAAGCTCTCGCATAGAAAGTAGGTTTAGAGTTCCAGTGAACAGTCCTAAGCCAGAGAATCACACCAAGTGTACCATCACAGGACAGAGAGTTAGACAAGAGAGGGGAAGCCAAGGAAACGCACCAGCTGCCGCTCCGGCGGCGGGGTCGCGGCGGCGACCACCGCCGCGGGAGTCATACCTGAGACACAGAGAGTCGGGGACGAAGGAGCCAGACGCAGCGGACGAGCGGATTCTACTCAACACCAACAAGAACCGACAAGGAGCGAACATCTTCATCCTGCTGTTTGCAGACCAGAGACGACCCAGGATCCAAGACTCGGCGTGAGTACAAGCCCGACATCCTCACTCCTCAGGGAGCAGAGGAGGGAAGGCCACCCCTCCCCCCCAGCACCGGTGATCTCCATCTTGGATACCGACAAAGCTCGGAGTTGCTGCTAGCTCCAGCTCAGGCCTTGGAATAAAACGAGTCATTTAGCAGGTCACAAGAACTTAACGCCGAAGTGACCTGCCAGACTCAGCTCCATCCAGGGAAAAGTCACCCAGCTCAGGCGCCAGCCATCGGAGTGCCTAGCGTCACTGGGTAACCAGAGCCAGAGGCTGCCCCTCCCTCTAGCAGCCACCACAATCAATTGAAAAACAGAAACCCTGAGAATGGCTCTAGGCTGGGCGCTGTGAGCTTTATCACAAAATAGCCCCAGGGAAAAGCTACTGTTTGTTGAAAGGCCTCAACCCTACCCAGAACCTAGCCTCATAACCACATCCCCCTCTTTTGTGACTCTCAAAGCAGACCACCCTTCCAGAAAACTAACCTGGGAGGGGGATCTCAAAATCTTGGGTAAAGCAGAGCATTTTTCTGCCTCTTCCAACCAACCGACTTAAGAAACCAATCAAACCACAGGACCTCAAGCTGACCAGAGACTACAACAAGAGACTGGTCGCAGACAAAAGGGAGATACAGGATTCCTCCCACTCCTCCCCCCCCCAAAAAAAAAAAATCAAAAGACTTTTTTTTCTTTTTTTCTTTTTTTTTTTTCTTCTTCTTCTTTTCTTTTTTTTGCTTGTTTTTTGTTTTTTGTTACCTTATATATATATATATATATATATATATATATATATAAATTTTTTCCCTTCTAAAACTTTTATTAATCTTTAATTTTTGCCTCTTCTGAAAAAATAATTGTTTTCCAGTAATTTTTTTTCTCATCTTATAATTTTTATTTTAGGAATACGTGAATGAGAGTTTTCCTTTCTTTTCTTGTCTTCTTTCTCTTTTTCTTTCATTCTTAATTATCTTTTTGTTTTTTATCTAGCTCTACTGAACTTCTGATCTTTTCTTCTCCCTTTCCCATCCTTAAAGCTTTCCACATCTCCTCTATGTCCCTCCCCTTCTCTGAACATATTCACATTCCTCTCTAAATAGACGGTCTTTTAACCTCTATAATAACATTAATTTTTACGTTTCTATTCTTTTTCTGGTCTCTCTTTATTCCCCTTTCCGTCTCTTCTTTTTCTCTCTCTCTCTACTTGCATCCTACCCAACCCATTTCCTGCACTGTGATTAGGACATAGTTAACTCTCCCTGTGCCTCCCCACACCAATCTATTCCTATTTTTTACCCACATCTCTCCCTAATCCTAATAATTTCTGGTTTTCCAAATTCTTTTCTGCGGTTCCAAGTCCTTTAACATATAGTCATTTGATGTTGAATAGATGTATCTGTTGAACTAAATTGTATCTGTAGACTATTGACTGTACAAATGCAAACTTTGGTTGATGGTTGCCTTAAGATAGTGTTCTAGCACAAAACGGGTGCAATCTGTATCTCAAATGGGCCGAGTAAGCCGGAAAAACACAAGAAAAATGGCAAATTCGGGTATCTCAATTCCCAACCTTGATAATCAGGGATTAGAACAGATAAAGAATAATCCAGAGGAGAGTTCCCAAATAGCTCTACAAACACTAATAGCAAACATGATAAATGAGAAGTTTGACAATGTACAAAGGACTCTGTATGAGCGTGATAGGGAGAGAGAGGAGGCATCCCAGAAGTTTATACAGGAACATCATAAGCGTGAGGAAGCTTCTCAAAAACTGATACAGGATTTGCGTGAACAACTTGAGAATACTCAAAGAGAAAGGGAGGAATGGCGTGAGCAGGCAGAGAACACTCAAAGAGAACTGCAGGAATCCCACAGAAGGGAGGAAACTAATCAAAGAGTAATTCACGAATTAAGAGACCAGGTAGAGAATACACAAAGATCACTAAAGACATTCATGGAATCCATTAACAAAGAGCTGAAGGAAGTCAGGGAGACCACAAAGGGAAGGCTGAATGGAACCCAACAGAAGGAATGGGAGTCCAAAGAAACCATAACCAATCAACTAAGTGATTTGAGAACAAACACTGAACACCAAATTAAGGAAGTAAAGAAATTCATACAAGACCTAAAACAGAGCTTCAACAAAGAACTTGAAGCCATCAAAGCTGACCAATTAGAAGGAAAAGAGATAAAAAACAAAGTAGAGAGTCTTGACAGCAGGTTAGACCATGCAGAAGATCGAATCTCAGGGATTGAAGACAGCCTAGATATTATAGAGAAAGAACATACAACCATCCAAGACAAGTCCAAGAAATATGATAGGTCTATCCAACACCTGGAAGACACCATCAGAAGGCCCAATCTAAGGATAATGGGTGTAGAGGAGCACCTAGAAACAGAAGTTAATGGTCTAGGAAATTTGTTTAACAGGATCCTAGCAGAGAACTTCCCAAACATACAAAAAGATAGGCCTATTCAGATACAAGAAGCTTTTAGAACCCCAAATAGACCAGACCAGAATAGGACATCCCACCGTCACATTATAATCCACACAGGATCAACCCAGACCAAGGAAAAGATCCTTAAAGCTGTCAAGGAGAAAAGGTTAATCACCTATAAAGGGAAACCAATTAGAATTACCTCAGATTTCTCACCAGAGACAATCAAAGCAAGAAGAGCCTGGAATGATGTATGCCATGCCCTAAAAACAAACAACTATCAACCAAGAATACTGTACCCAGCTAAACTCTCCTTCATAACTGAAGGCCAAATAAAAACCTTCCATAGCAAAGAAAAAATGAAACAATACATCTCCACCAAACCAGCCCTGCAAAAGATTCTTAAAGATGTCCTACACATAGAAAACCAACAAGAACGCAAGAAAGGCCAAGAAACTGCACCCAAACTGAGAATCCAAGAGCCTTAGGAAGAACCCAGTTTTCACAGCCCCCAAGAAGGTGGATAACATGGCAGGAACTCCCAAATACCTCTCAGTCCTATCTCTTAATGTTAACGGACTGAACTCTCCAATTAAGCGACATAGACTGTCTAGTTGGATTAAAAAACAAGACCCTTCTATCTGCTGCCTGCAGGAGTCACATCTTGCCCGTAAAAACAAACATATTTTCAAGGTTAAAGGCTGGAACAAAATCTACCAAGCAAACGGCCCTCATAAACAGGCGGGAGTTGCAATCCTAATATCAGATAAAATAGACTTCAAATTAAAATTCGTGAGAAGAGATAAAGAAGGTCGCTACATACTAATTAAAGGATCTCTCCTTCAGGAGGATATTACAATTCTAAATATCTATTCGCCAAACAATGGAGCACCCAAATTTATCAAAGAAACACTACTTTCCCTCAAATCCGATATAGATCCAAAGACATTAATCGTTGGGGATTTTAACACACCACTCTCCCCACTAGATAGATCAACTCGGCAAAAACTCAACAGAGAAACCGCAGATCTAAACAGCTGCATAGATCAACTAGACTTAACAGACATTTACCGAACATTTCACCCAGCAGCATCAGAATACACGTTCTTCTCAGCAGCACATGGGACGTTTTCTAAAATAGACCACATTTTAGGCCACAAAGCAAACTTGTCTAAATTCAGAAACATTGAAGTTATACCCTACATTCTCTCTGACCACAAGGGAATAAAATTAGAACTCAACACCAAAAGCCACCAAAGAAAGTCCGGTATCACATGGAGGCTGAACAACACACTGCTGAATCATGAGTGGGTCATGGAAGAGAGTAGAAAGGAAATTCAAATGTTCATGCTATTCAACAAAAATGAACACACAAATTACCAGCTCCTCTGGGACACAGCAAAGGCAGTACTCAGAGGCAAGTTTATAGCTCTGAGCTCCTACATCAACAAATTGGAGAGATCGGAAACTAATAATTTAATGACACATCTAAACCTCCTTGAAAAAGAGCAGCAAGATAAACCCCAATCCAGTGGACGGAAAGAAATAATCAAAATTAAATCAGAATTAAATGAATTAGAATCCAAAAAAACTATAGAAAGAATCAACAAAACAAAGAGTTGGTTCTTCGAAAAACTTAACAAAATTGACAGACCCTTAGCAAACCTTATCAGAAAAAGGAGAGAACACACCCAAATTAATAAACTCAGAGATGAGAATGGAAACATCACCACGGAAACAACCAAGATTCAGAACATTATAAGGGAATACTTCTCAAAACTTTATGCTAATAAGTTTGAGAACTTGACAGAAATGGACCTTTTCCTAGCAAATATTGACATGCCAAAACTAAACCAAGATGAGTTAAACCAGCTTAACAGGCCCATATCAAGCATCGAAATAGAAACAGCAATAAGAGACCGCCCAGCTAAGAAAAGTCCAGGACCAGATGGTTTTACAGCAGAATTTTACAAGGCCTTCAAAGCAGAGCTCACACCAATACTCCTCCAACTCTTCAATGAAATTGAAAGAGAAAGCTCACTACCGAACACATTCTATGAAGCCATCATAACCCTCATCCAAAAACCAGGCAGGGACTCATCAAAGAAAGAGAACTATAGACCCATTTCTTTGATGAACATTGATGCAAAACTTCTCAACAAAATTTTGGCCAATCGACTTCAACAATTCATCCAAAAAATCATACACCATGATCAAACAGGATTCATTTCAGGGATGCAAAGCTGGTTCAATATACGCAAATCAATTAATATTATTCATCACATCAACAGGAGCAAGAATAAGAACCACATGGTTATCTCAATAGATGCAGAAAAAGCATTTGACAAGATCCAACACCCCTTTATGATGAAGGTTCTGGAAAAATTAGGAATCCATGGAACATTCCTCAATATAATAAAGGCTGTATATGACAAACCTACAGCCAGCATGATACTCAATGGTGAAAAACTAAAGCCATTTCCTCTTAACTCAGGAACAAGACAAGGATGCCCACTCTCTCCACTTCTCTTCAATCTAGTATTAGAATGCCTAGCTACAGCAATAAGACAAGATACAGACATAAAGGGGATCCAAATAGGGAAAGAAGAAATAAAATTCTCCCTCTTTGCAGATGACATGATCTTGTATTTAAAGAATCCCATAGACTCCACTCCCAAATTACTCAAGCTGAATCAAAACTTTGGCAAAGTAGCAGGGTATAAAATTAACCCCCAAAAATCAATGGCTTTTCTATATGCCAACAATGAGAAAAGTGTGGCTGAAATTAGGAAAGCAACTCCATTTGTAATAGCCCCACAAAAAATAAAATACCTAGGAATTAACTTAACCAAAGAAGTGAAGGACCTCTATGATGAAAACTTTAAAATCTTGAAAAAGGAAATCAACACAGAACTTAAAAAATGGCAAAACCTCCCATGCTCCTGGATTGGCAAGATTAACATCGTGAAAATGGCAATACTTCCCAAGGCTATCTACAAATTCAACGTGATACCTATCAAAATTCCACCCTCATTCTTCAAGGAAATAGAGGAGGCAATCCAAAAATTCATATGGAACAATAAAAGACCCCGAATAGCAAAAACGCTCCTCAACGGAAAGAACACTGCTGGAGGAATATCAATACCAAATTTCAAACTCTACTATAAAGCCATAGTAATCAAAACAGCTTGGTATTGGCATAAGAACAGACCTCAGGACCAATGGAATAGAATTGAAAACCCAGAAATGAACCTACAGACCTATAGCCACCTAATCTTCGATAAGGAAGCTAAAACAATAGAATGGAAGAAAGATAGCCTCTTCAGTAAATGGTGCTGGCAAAATTGGTTAACTACATGTAGAAAACTAAAGCTAGATCCTTATATATCACCCTGCACCAGAATCAACTCCAAATGGATCAAAGACCTTGAACTCAAAGCAGACACTCTGAAAACATTACAGGATGGAATAGGAGAAACCCTAGGTCTCCTTGGCTCAGGTCGAAATTTTCTGAATAGAGACCAGGAAGCACAACAAATCAAAGAAAGGTTGGACAAATGGGATTGCATAAGATTGCAGAGCTTCTGCAGGGCAAATGACATAGCTGGCAAGATCAATAGAAAACCCACCGATTGGGAGAAGATCTTTACTAGCCATACAACGGACAAGGGTCTCATATCTAAAATATACTTGGAACTCAAAAAATTAAACCACCCAACAACAAATCCTCAAAGAAACAACTGCCCAATAAATAAGTGGGCGAAAGACTTAAAGAGAAGCTTCTCTGAAGAAGAAAGAAGGATGGCCAATAGACACATGAAGAAATGTTCAACATCCCTAGCCATAAAAGAAATGCAAATCAAAACAACATTGAGATATCACCTCACTCCAGTTAGAACAGCAAAAATCAAGAACTCCAATAACAACAGATGCTGGAGGGGATGTGGACAGAAAGGAACCCTACTTCATTGTTGGTGGGAATGTAAACTTGTTCAACCACTTTGGAAAGCAGTATGGAGGTTCCTCAAAAGACTTCACATAGATCTCCCCTATGATCCAGCAATCCCACTTTTGGGGATTTACCCAAATGTTTACAAACAAGACCACACTAAAGCTACCAGCACAACTATGTTTATTGCAGCATTATTTACCATAGCTAAGATATGGAACCAACCCAGATGCCCCTCAGTAGATGAATGGATCAAGAAAATGTGGTATATATACACAATGGAATTCTATGCCTCCATCAGAAAGAATGACATTTCCCCATTTGTTAGGAAATGGAAAGGTTTGGAAAAAATTATATTAAGTGAAGTAAGCCAGGCCCAAAGAAGCATAGGTCCTATGGTTTCCCTTATTTGCAATATCTAGTATAGGTATGAGTCAAGCCGAAAAGGTCAGATAATGTGATGCTAGGAAAATGAACCCTTAAATATGTATTTTAATGTTTTCGTTTCTTTCATGCATGTATTTCTAATGCATTTATAAGATTATTTCTTTGTTGCTTTGTATGTCCCTCCCCCACAGTGTAACCCCCGTTTTCACTATATTTGATGTCAGTATAACATGTGGAGTAGATGGGGACAAACAAGTTGTTTAAGGATTCAGGTGGACCTGTTGCAACAATGAGAAGTACAAAATGTCATGTCAAAACCAGCTTTACAATGCCGGTGTGGGGGGGGGAGGGGGGTATAATTGGGTGGGGGGAGGGGGGTAAAATTGGGTGGGGGGAGGGGGGAGGCGGGGAAGGGAAGTGAAGGGTAAACAAAGGAGGAGGCTGCAATGCTTGGTAAGAAATGTATCCATTATCCTGCCCATGTAATTGTAGCCCCTTTGTACAGTATGTTCTCAAATAAAATAAAATACAATTTAAAAAAAAAAAAAAAAAGAAAACTAGTAGAAATTCCAAACCAGGGAGCTTTGTTTTTATTTTAGTTAAATGATTAATTAATTTTTTAATTTATTCTTTATTTTGCCAACATGGGGTTTGAACTCAGGTCGTGCAACCTTGCCTCAGCTTTGATCGCTCTAGGCTGGGGTACAACTTTTGGACCTATAGCCGGTCTTGGGCTCTTAGGCCCAGAGCGCTTGCACGAAGAAAAAAAAAGTAGGATACCACAAAGAGTGGTGAGCTGCAGAGAGCTGGGGGTTTACATTTTTTTCTTTGCAAGGTGACCATCCTCGGTCTGAATGACACAGCTACAATTGGACCTGACCAGCCATTGCTGAAGGCTGGTGGACTATCAGGGAAGCCATAGGCCTACCTGTCAACATAGGCCCTGGGTTCAAATCCAGGTCCTGACATCTACCAATGGAACGATGTTACAAGAGACTCATTCCTGTGCATAGGAATACCTATTGAAAGAGTACTTCATGCTTCAGTCTAGTCTAAAATTGGATGCAATAATCCTATCATGCGGATTGATCTTAATTAATAGTTTATTGAACATGAAAAGAATAATATTACTTCAATGGCAGTATAATAAATGCCTAAGAGTTGGTAGGAACATCACAGTAGGTTTCATTCAACCATAAACAGACAGATCTGGAGCTCCTTTCCAATATGTATTTATTTGTATACCATCATCTGCTTATCCATGTATCACTGTTTTGGCCAAAACTGGGGCTGGATCTCAGCACTTGGGATCCATCTGATAGCTTCATTGGCTAGAGGTTGCTGTGCTCACACTCATCCATTCATGAATTGGGCCTGCTAGGTCCTGACTTCAGATCCGAGCACTGCCAAAAATTTAATCTTGGAGAAAGAAGACGAGTGTGACACATGTTTTCCTTTTCTGGGAGCGTCCTGAGTGTCAGGCATGATGGATATCATATCTACAAATCTGGATGCTGTGTGATAGGATGTAAACAATGTAATAAATGGTAGCGGTGTCATCAGAGTCAATAAAATAAATGGTAAATAAACAAATAAAACAAGAAATAAAATGAATAACTACACCAAACACAATATGGACTGAATATCTGCATGGAGGTATAAATCCTATGTTTAAAATGGATATAAAGGGTATGTTTTCCCAGCCTGAAGTTTGAATTCAGGCCTAGGGAACAGGCCTGACTTTCTTGTCTTCAAGCATGGTCAGATTCCCTTCTCTCACAGTGCTGCATATTTACCCAGACCTTGAGTTCAAATACCAGGCCTGGCAGAAAAAATGGTACAATTGCAAACCTGGGGGCTATTTTTTTTTTAATGGCGGGATATTGGGGAAGCCATTGTCTTGCACGACAACTTAGGTTGTGAACCCTGGAGAAGCAAAAGTTGAGGAGGTTACGCCTCCACAAATTGAGCATCTCAGAGGATGGAGAGGTGCTCCAGACCTAGAGGGATGTGGCTCTGCGAACACTCTCAGAAGCTGAGATCCACAGGGGGAAACTCCCACTGCAGGAGTGGTGACCCCTTTGAAGGTGCCCGGCAAACACAGCAGCTCAGTGGCAGACAGAGGTGGAGCCACAGGCCTCCCGCCCCATGAGCTGCCACCAGAGCAGGCGTGGGGATGGGAAGTGGGATATTCGGGCATCGGAGAACAAAATCTGCTTCATCCATGACCTGCATGATGACCTGTACTTCCATAGTCCAGTGGATGAGCACCGCCATTGATGCAGCCAGCTGTTGGCACACATCTGCACTGTCTTGGAGTCCCTCATGGCATGTAAAGAACAGATGTTCATCCTGGATGAACTGTGTCAGGAGAAAGTCAAGCGCATGTGCTGGCTCTCCCAAGAGAAGATGGAGAAAAGAGAACTGGGGGAGCTGCTGTCCCTTCTTGCAGGGGAAGGAGTGGATAGAGGGCTCCAGATGCCAGCACAGGATGAGCCCCCACCACCGCAGGTGCTTCAGATGCCTCAGGCTCTGCAGTGGGCAAAATGAGGGAGGAGCAGAAAGGTTTTGAAAAATTGCAACTTCAAGACAGCTTGGAAACTGCCAGAGGAGAGGTCTGGGTTCCCGACTCTGTAGATGACTCCCCTATGGAGCACATCCTGCAACAGATGTCCCACATCCAGAGCTGCCTACAGCTGGCGGGCTTGGTCAAGGAGTGCTCGCTTTCTTTCTTGGGTAGACCGATGTGGATTATGACTCTCTATATGACATAATGATTCTCAAAAGCCACGGCAGCCACCAGAAATAGGTGGTCAGGCAGCCTTCTGTCAGGCCTCCATCTGCCAGGTGATGGGAAGGGTAAACTGCAGGTCAGGTAGGGCAGAGGCTGCCGGGAAGCAGCCCAAATTCAAGGGACATCTAATAGCCCATTGGTGGCCAGGGAAGAGACCCATGTTATGCTTATCTCAAACAATAAATTGTTTTCAAGGGGAAGAAAAGCCTCCAACAAAGATTTGTTCTTCCAGTCATGGGGTTTGAACTCAGGGCCTGGCCTCTGTCCCTGAGCTCTTTTTGGTTAAGGCTGGCACTCTACTAGTTGAATGTTTTCTGATGTTTCATCGAAGGTAAGAGTCTCACACACTTTCCTGCCCAAGCTGACTTGGCACCATCATCCTCCAGATTTCAGCTTCCTGAGTATCTAGGATGACAGGTAAGAGCCCCCAGTGCCCAGCTTGTGATGCCTTTTGAAGACATCTTGTCGAGTCTGTAAAAAGAGTCCCAAAGGGCCTGGATAGACCATGACCCAAATAAGGAGCTGTGATGGAGGAAGACTGACCTTCTAGCCATTCTGTTCTCCACAATTAAAGACGCCAGATGGGGTTGTGTGCATCAAACACCTAGGCCAACAGCCACCAGGCTTAGTGGGGAATAGGTAAAGAATACCTGAAGATTGCAGTGTAGAAATCTCTGATTTTGCATGCATGTGGTGTGTGTGTGTGTGTGTGTGTGTGTGTGTGTGTGTGTGTGTGTGTGTCTGTGTCTATGTGTGTCTGTGTCTGTGTCTGTGCCTGTGTCTGTCTGTGTCTGTGAATGTGCCTGTGTCTGTGTGTCTGTATCTGTGTCTGTGTGAGAACTCAGGGCCTAGGCTCTATCCCTGAGTTTTCTTGGTAAAGCCTAGTGCTCTGCCACTTGAGCCACAGTCCCACTTGCTTTTTGATGGTTAATTGTAGGTAAGAGTCTCAAGGACTTTCCTGTCCAGGGTGGCTTGGAAGCATGATGGGGCCCCAGGTAAACAAGAGTAAACAGAACTCACAGGAACAATCCCTATGGTGGGCAACTCCTGCCCCCTGCTAGCCAGACATGGAACATGAGAGGCTGTGCCATCCTACTCTAGAGTTAATTGGGGGAAGTAACCAGGGCCAAGCTGACTTTTGCTCACCCTAGGTACTGATGCCAGAGCAGGTCTGTTCCACCCTAGGCCAAGAGAGCTCCAGGAGGCCCGGCTCCAAGGGCACAAGTAAGGGAGAGGTCAGCTCCTGGCCAAGTTAAGATCCTTTGCCCACAGACACCCCAACTTGGCCTTCCTGATCACCATAAGACCTGTCAAAGAACAACCCCCCCAAAACAAAATTGGAGCTGTGGGTCAAAGTGCTAGAACTCTAGCATTGATCCAAAGAGCTCAGGGACAGGGACCCCAAGCTTTGAGTTCAAGACCCCCAGCTGACCCTCCCCCATAAAACACAGGTTGGCTAAAGTAAACTTGTAGGATTTGTGAAGTGTTTCTGAAGAATGGTGATAAAAAAGAAAGCACCCTAATTCTAATGACAGCTGAATTTGTGACATACAGCTATGTGCTGAGTAGTTCACAGGATGCTGTTTGCTGAGGCTTTCCCACATGGAATTTTGTGCTGAGTCCTCAAAAAGGTACTGTTTTCTGAGTCATCCCAAAGGGTGCTATGTGCTGAGTCCCTGAGAAGAGTGGGCCATGCTGGGCTTTTCAAAATGTACTGTGTGCTCAATCCATTACACAACATTCTATATGCTTAGTCCTTCAAAAGGTGTGGTGTGCCAATTCACCCCAAAGGGTGCTGTTATGTGCTGAGCCCTTGAGAAGTGAGGGAGGAGGTGAATTTTTCAAGTGCTTTGTGCCAAGACCTTAAAATAGAGTGCTCTGTACTGTCTCTGGGCTGAGTCCTTCAACAGTGTGGTATGTACTGAGTTCTTCCACACTGTAGTAATGTGCTGAGTCTTTCAAAATTGTGCTATCTGGAATGGATCAAGAAAATGTGGTATATATACACAATGGAATTCTATGCCTCCATCAGAAAGAATGACATTTCCCCATTTGTTAGGAAATGGAAAGGTTTGGAAAAAATTATATTAAGTGAAGTAAGCCAGGCCCAAAGAAGCATAGGTCCCATGGTTTCCCTTATTTGCAATATCTAGTATAGGTATGAGTCAAGCGGAAAAGGTCAGATAATGTGATGTTAGGAAAATGAACCCTTAAATATGTATTTTAATGTTTTCGTTTCTTTCATGCATGTGTTTCTAACGCATTTATAAGATTATTTCTTTGTTGCTTTGTATGTCCCTCCCCCACAGTGTAACCCCCGCTTTCACTATATTTGATGTCAGTATAACATGTGGAGGAGATGGGGACAAAAAGTCGTTTAAGGATTCAGGTGGACCTGTTGCAACAATGAGAAGTACAAAATGTCATGTCAAAACCAGCTTTACAATGTCGGTGTGGGGGGGGGAGGGGGGTATAATTGGGTGGGGGGAGGGGGGAGGGGGGTAAAATTGGGTGGGGGGAGGGGGAGGCGGGGAAGGGAAGTGAAGGGTAAACAAAGGAGGAGGCTGCAATGCTTGGTAAGAAATGTATGCATTATCCTGCCCATGTAATTGTAGCCCCCCTGTACAGTATGTTCTCAAATAAAATAAAATACAATTAAAAAAAATTGTGCTATCTGCTAAGTTTTTTGAAGGGTGCTGTAAAGCACTGAGTGTTTTACACAGGGTGCAATGTACTCAGTCCTTCAAAGGGAGCTGCGTGTGTCTTAACACAGGATGCTATGTACTAAGTCCCTGGGAAAGAGTGCTGTGTGCTTGAGATTTTCATAGTATGCCATGTGCTGAGTCCTTTACACTGTTGGCTATGGACTCCCTCATTTAAAGAGAGCTCTGTGCTGAGTCCTCTACACAGGTTACTATTTGCTGAGTCATTAAAAGGGAGCTGTGTGCTGAGTCCTATACACAGGATGCTTTGTGCTGTTTTTAGAAATGTGTTGTGTACTGAGTCATCTCAAAGGGTGCTATGTTCTGAGTCCTTGAGAGGCAGTTATCCCCAACAATCACACACACACACACACACACACACACACACACACACACACAAACACACGGGTCACTGTACACCTGCTTGGTGTGTAGAGTGGAGGGGGAAGGAGGAGAGTCTGCTCCAGTGGTGGGTCTGAGGGGAGATTCGATCCCCCAGGCAGTTACTGGGGTTAGGGAGGAGTTATGATCTGAGATGAGGCAACAATCACGTGGACTGGAAGCCTTAGGGCCCAGTCAGGGCTGGGCATGCAGCAGGGGTGGGGGAAGGGGGCAGGGACAAGGGGAAGAGGGGTAGGACCCAGAGGACACTGTGTTCACAGTACGGGACGGTGCACCCCATGGGGGCAAGGCAGCCCAGGAGAGGAGTGGGGGCAGAGAGAGAGAGCAGATCGAAGAGTGAGCACACACACAAGGTCAAGCAGCTTTATCAGCTGGTGACCTCCCAAATCTTAGCGAGGTCCTGGAGGGGAGCACAGAGCATGTGGAGCTCGTGCAGCAGGCACATTGCCACAGGCAGCCACTCGTAGGTGTGGTGGCCATGATAGGCCTGAGTCTGAGGTCCCTGCGCAGGGAGCACGGCAGTGGAGATGGCTGAGGCTGGCACAGTGTTGGCTGATGAGGAGGTGCAGAGGCCATGTGCAGCCCCGACATGTCCCCGCAGACGCGAGCCTGCCTACTACCTGCAGCATCGCGTTTCAAACATGGTGTTTTCGGCTCGCACCCACGGTTCCTCTTGAAGTCGCCCAGCAGAGATGGCACCCCCCCTGGCCTGCTTGCAGCCCCCACCAGGTCTCTGATCCTGGTCCTAGGACTCCGGGCCTGCATGTACCCAGAGCCGCTGCCTACAGCTTCTCCCAGTAGTTCACGAGTGGCTGCCCCATGGGCCTGTGCCCTGGGAACCTTCCTGCCAAATGCCCCAATCCTGCTGACATGGACCCGCCCCTCCTGCCTCCCCTCTCCTGTCCTGCTATTGCCTGGTCCATGCCCCACAGTCTGTCATGTCCCTGCTACAAATGTGCCCCAGGGTTGGAGTGTGGGAGTGGGGGTTGACCCGGGGATCCCACCCCCATCCCTAGTAACCCATGTACCAGGAAATGGGGAGATGCAGGAATGGGTGAGGAAGGGTCACCACAGAGCTCCTGGCCTGGAGCAGTGAGAGCCACACAGCCGCACATCTGCACCCTTCCTCTCCCTGTTGGGAACCTGGTGGCTTTAGTCAGAGGTGGGGAGCAGCACCTCCACACCTGCCTTCTTGGGTCTTTTCCTTTTTGCTGAGGGTGGTGGGTGTTGGACGCAAAAGATAGGCCCTCCTTGCTGTGTGAGCCCTTGTCTTCTGTGCTCAGTCACACTTTCACCTGAGGAGGGTCCCAGAAGAGCCCACAAGTTATGTGAGGGCTCTTGGAGTCAGATAGAAGGTGAATATCTGGGAAGAACACACCCCCTCCGACACACATATACCTGACCTGTCCCCCCCACATTAGCTGTCAACAGTTCTCACAGGGTGATCACATTTCCCAGCTCTCCCAGCATCTGCTGGCTCACAGTCGATCTGCTCTCCTAGTTCTTCACAAGAATCCACCAAGTCACCCAGGAGCATCTAGGGTGGAAGTATGGAGTCTGTCCATGTATGTAGCCTTTAGGACCCCATGCATTTCCCAACACTGCCCCCACCCCAGGTCAGACACCCCTCTGGGACACTGTGACCCCTTGCTTGTTTTCAGTCCTGGGTCTGAGGAGCCACCTATCTCAGGACACCTTCACATAGCGTGCTGGCCTGGGATTTTGGTGAATGGGGAGTAAATGCTGGTTGTTCCCAAGGAAAAGGGTCTGGCCCTTGAGAAAGGGAGAGGCAGAGTGGTTCTGCGTTATTAGAGCGGTGCTCCTATGGGTGGGAGCCACTCTTTTGACAAGGGAATCCCTGTACTCCAGCTTGTACCTTGTTCCAGAGGAGGAACCAACAAACTCAGGAGAGACACTGCTGAGTCTATTTGTGTGTGCGTTTGTGTGTGTGTGTGTGTGTGTGTGTGTGTGTGTGTGTTCAGAGAGCAGGGAGAACAATGAAAACATATTTAAGTCATTGTGTCTAAAAAGAGCAAAAGCGTTTTATGTGTATGTGTGTGTGTGTGTGTGTGTGTGTGTGTGTGTGTGTATTTGTTCTTCTTTTTTCATCAATGCCAAGTATGAGTCCAGCCATAATTTGTTTCCTCCTTCACTGTTTCATGGCTCCTTTGGGGAAATTTTCAGTAGACGTTCCTTTCCTCCTACCTCTTCACCTTTTCCTAAAGCCCACAGTAGCTGCTGGGCCTGTGTGGGCCTCCCCTAGGAGGCCTGTGTGAATTACAGACCAGAGTGGAAACCTCTCCTTCTGTCTTCAGCCAGAAGGCCATGAGGCAAGTGTGAATGCAGCTGTACTCTTCTAGCCAGTCTGCTCTTGTGTGTATAGTTGGAGCTAATTCAAGGGTTAGGAATGTGTCTGCCAAACATAATCAAGGAACTATATGCGGGGAGAGTAGGGCAGGGGTTGTGAGGCAAGGAGTGGCAAATGATGTGACAAGGCACATGGTTCACTACAACCGAGAATGAGAAGGCAACCTTACCCAGGGTATTGACTGTGTCCGTGGGCATCTGGGAAGGATGCTCCAGGCCCCTACTGGTGACATGTATTCCCTCCCGAGGCATTGTACCAGTGGTAAATCATCCCTTGGGTCCTGCAGACTCCAGTCTATTTCCATCCTGGGCAGTTTCCAGCTGGGCAGTGGTATGCAAGTGCGTTCCCCTTGCGGAGCCCGCTTGGTATCAGGCTGTAGACGTTAGCTAGGGCTCTCTGAATGCCAGTTTCTGTAACCTGCTGTAGGCTGTATGGAAGGAAAAGGGGACTGCTGACTTTGGAACCCTTTGATTGGGACAAATTAAATACCATGTTTTCCAGGGTTTTATCTTGAAGCTGGAAATTTCCACTAACACCTGGGATTATGGGTCAAATTTGATGGACCATTTCATCCACCAAACAATGACGTTCAAAGCAGCACAGGTAGAGTTCCCTAGCCAGATGGTCTCCTGCTATGAACGTCATGTCTTGACTGCCTTTCTCTGACAGCTGTTGATTCTATTCCTGCTCTCTCTCGGATGACCACCACAGTCGAAGACATCGTAGAGAGCAGAGATTGTGACTTCACCATCCCCAGCCGGCCAGCTGTGAGCAGAGATGATTCTCAGAACCTGCAATGGACTCTTGGAGATTCAGAAACCCAGGATGCTTCAAGGATCCTTTCTCTGCAACATGAATCTTGGGGGCCGGATATGGTAGACCATCCTGGCTGGCCCCAGGGGGAGAAGAGGAGGCCCCTTCAGCCAGGCCTTCAGCTCAAGGCAACCTCGTTCACACCTGTGTGGGGAATTGAGTTCCACAGAGGTGGTCAGCCAATGGACAGAGTTCTTTGAGAAGATAGGCATCCCAGAAGCCCCAGAATCCAGCGAGTACATCGTGCCTCACTTCTCAGAGTCAAATCAGTTAAGTGCAGTGGCACCAGGAGGGTGGGAAGAGGGAGGACAGAGAACTGTGGGAGATCTACATCAGGCTTCGCCCCACCAGGATGCTTACCTGTTTCAGATGGGACTTTTCTGTAGTATTTTTGTAGGAAGATGCTCATTTATTTATCCAACAAACAGTTACAGTGTGAGCCAGGATCCTGGGGCTTCATAGACAATGAAAGATTCCAGTGCTGGTTCCACAGCACATGAAGAAACCTTGAGTTTGAGCTGGATGCTGATGCTTCACACCTGTCATCCTAGCTACTAAGAGGCTGAGATGGGAGGATAGAGACTTAAGGCCGGGTCAGGAAAGCCTGTAAGACTCTTATCTCCAACTAACTAACAAAAAGAAAACAGCAGAAGTGCATGTGTGGCTGAAGCTGTAGTCTGTTGGCCTTGAGTAAAAGGCTCAAGGACATCACCCAGGTCCTGAGTTCAAGGCCCAGGAGTGAGAGAAAGAAAGGAAAGAGAGAGAGGAGGGAATTACAGAGATAGAAAAGGAAGAAAGGAAGGAAGAAGGAAGAACAAGCAAGCCTTGGTATGGAGTCCCTGGATCAAAGGAGCCAACCATTCACAATCTCTGTGGGGACAGATTCAGAGCATAAAGGCAGTATGTAGGACCAAGCCACTGACCCCTCAGCAAATTCATGACATCCAGGAGCCTTGTGTTCCCCAACCGCAGAGGGAAGCAGCCTCAGGTAGACCCTTGGGCTCAGGGAGGGTCACCAGGTTTCAATCATCTCTGGCCCCAAGGAGTTTATTTTCTGGTCAGATAAGAAGGAAATGTCTAAGGGCTATGGAGGTGTTGGGGTGATGGAGTGTCAAGAGGGGGGAGCAAGGGATAAAGAGGAATGAAGAGGGAGGATGATCCCAGGTCAGGTGTGTCAGGACCTCACCTGTCAACCTAGACCATCACTGATAGACCTTTGGACTCAGGCACATTGCTATTAAATGTCCTGGTGCCTGTTGACCACCTGGCTATCATCCACCGCAGGATGCCTGTGCAGTACGACTTTGGGAACTGGGATTTCCAGGCTCAATCTGAAGATCACATTCCCGGTGCTCATTTCTCGACCAGAGACAGAGGTAAGCATGCCACTAGCACAGGACAGACAGGCAATGAAGGCAGGAGTCGGGATCAGTGGTACCCCAAGACTTACTTGAGTGGGCATTAGGACTCCGTGATTGCCATTCTCAGAGGCACAGATGGGTGTTTTTCCTGGCTCAGCCTTTAGTCTAGATGGCAGATCTGGGACTCAGAGAGGGACACTGAAGGTGGGGAAGAGTTGGGTAGAGGCTGGTGGGAAAAATAGGGGCACTAGGCTCTGAGCAGGGTTGTTTCATTGAGGATACTCACCACCTAGGAGCATTCCTGGGATGGATGAGCCCTTTTCTCCTCATGAAAGAGGGACCCTTGGCCCAGAAATCTTTTCGTTCCCACATCTTGTGGTTGGATAACTAGAACTCATCTCACTGCCCAGTATTGAGGCAGTACAGTGAGAGATCCTGAGTCTTTGATAAGGTCAGGGGATCCTCAGTATGAGACTGTACTTGAATGTCCTAACTAGGTGCATGGTCTATCCCATCTAAGACTGTCATGATGTAGGACATAGAATCTAAAGAATCAGAGCATGATGGGGCCTGTTCTGGGAGTCTTGAGTATTATGTGTTAACTTCAAGCTCCCATGTGCTGACCAGCTTCTCTTTCTTGGGTGGGTCTTTGCTAGAAAAAACATGAAACTAGGGACTGGGTCCTATCCTTTGTTTTTGATGCTGAAAGCTAGCACACTACCATTTGAACCACAGCTCCACTTCCAACTTTTTTGGGTGTTTAATTGGAGATAAAGACTTATGGTCTTTGTTGCCAAGGGTGGCATGCAACTACAGTCCTCAGATCTCAGTCTCCTGAGGGGATAGAATGACAAGCATGGAAAAGTATGTTTTGCTGGATGCCAGTAGCTCATGGCTGTAATCTTAGGTACTCAGGAGCTGAGATATGAGGACCATGGGTCAAAGCCAGCCTGGTCTGGAAAGACCCTGAGACCCTTGTCATCAAGGAACTGCCAGAAAACCGGAAGTGGTGCTGTGGCTCAAGTAGTTGAGTGCTCGCTTTGAGCTGAAGAGATCAGGGACAGCACCCAGGCCCAGAGTTCAAGCCCCACAACAGCAAAAAAGGAATAAAGTAAGATATCTTTGTCTTCAAAGGATGGGGAATGGGGGGGTGGAGGCAGGCAGATGCCGTGGTTGGGAGAACAGTTGCTGGCCTCACTCTACAGACATTTCTAAGAATTCCCCAAGTTTGCCCCAGTTTGAAGCCACAGCTTCAGGAGGATGTGGCCTGTGGCAGGCAGGGATTGAGTGAATGGGTGCAGGGGTGAGATTTTTGTGTCTGTATTCTCTCCATTGAAGGATGGATTTGGATGCTGGGTGTCAGAGTCTGAAGTGAAAGTTTGCAAGAAGTTTGTGGCCTGATGAATTGGGTTTCTTCTGGTATATGAAGGTGGCTGAAGCCAGGCGCCACTGGTGCTCACAACTGTCATCCTAGCTAATCATAAAGCTGTAAAGACCACGGTACAAAGCCAACTTGGGCAGGAAAGTCTGTGAGAATCTATGTCTAATGGACCACCAGAGAACAGGAAGTAGTGCTGTGGCTCAATTGGGGAGTGATCATCTTCAGCTGAAGAGCTGAGGGACAGTACCCTGGCCTAGAGTTCAAACCCCATGACCAACAACAAAATAAGAGGTGACTAAGTTTTCTGTATAGCAGTGTGTATGGTAGGAAATTATGAGACATTTCAGATATGTGAGAGTCTCATTGTTTTGTCTACAGTAGGTCTGAGGTCGGTAGTGCCACCTTCTTGGGGATGGGTTGTGATCCTAATGGAGGGAGTTCATGGTTCCGTTCTCAGGGACTGCTGAAGCCTTGGGCTACACATGTGTGTATGTGTGTGTGTGTGTGTGTGTGTGTGTGTGTGTGTGTGTGTGTGGTGTGTGTGTGTGTGTGTGTGTGTGTCTGTCTGTCTGTCTGTCTGTCTGTCTGTCTGTCTGTGTCTGCATCTGTGTGTGTTTGGAGATAGAAAAACTGGGCCTTGAACTCAGGGCCTAGGTGCTGTTCCTGAGCTTTTGTGCTCAAAGCTAGTGCTCTGACACTTGAGACATAGCTCCATCTCTGGCTATTTGTTGGTTCACTGTAGATAAGAGCCTCACAGACTTTCCTGAATGAGCTGGCTTTGAACAGTGATCCTCAGGTGTCAGCATGCTAGGATGACAGACATGAGCCACCAGTGCTGGCTTTGTGTGTGTGTGTGTGTGTGTGTGTGTGTGTGTGTGTGTGTGTGTGTGTGTGTGTGTCTGTCTGTCTGTCTGTCTGTCTGTCTGTCTGTCTGTCTGTCTGTCTATCTGTCTGTCTGTCTATGTCTGCATCTGTGTGTGTTTGGAGATAGAAAAACTGGGCCTTGAACTCAGGGCCTAGGTGCTGTTCCTGAGCTTTTGTGCTCAAAGCTAGTGCTCTGACACTTGAGACATAGCTCCATCTCTGGCTATTTGTTGGTTCACTGTAGATAAGAGCCTCACAGACTTTCCTGAATGAGCTGGCTTTGAACAGTGATCCTCAGGTGTCAGCCTGCTAGGATGACAGACATGAGCCACCAGTGCTGGCTTTGTGTGTGTGTGTGTGTGTGTGTGTGTGTGTGTGTGTGTGTGTGTGTGTGTGTGTGTGTGTGTGTGTGTGTGTCTGTAGAAGTGGGTTTATCAAGGAGCACCTGAACCTTTGGTAACTTCTCACCGCTGTCTTTGAGGGTGAATGGGCTTTATGGCTGAGGTCTGGGGGCCTGGAAGGGTGAGACGCTTGCAGGGGACTCAGGACGGCTAAATTATAAGATGAAGGGATTTGTGTGCCCTGGAACTGTTCACTCCCTTGGGCCTGGTTGGTGACAGGGGGAGATTGGGAGGACCTGGGGGTTGGGCCCACAGGAGGTGACTCCTCAGGAGGACAGGGAACATGGCCAGCACTTAGTATGGAGCATATTGGCATGAGTTAGACTCTGGGTCTTCTCATCATGACATCTGATGGGAGAGGCCAACCCTATTTTAAATATTGACCTATGATCTTCAGATCACAGCTTCCTGAGTATCTAGGATTATACGCATGAATCTCTGGCACAGGGCCTCTGATTCTTTTCAGTATATTAGTGTTTGAACTCAAGGCCTTAGGCTTTCCAGGCAGGTCTTCTACCATGGGAGTCAAGTCTTTCTGACTTGGTCATATCTGAAATAGGGACTGAATATATGCTCAGGATGGGCTGGATTTCGGTCCTCCTGTGAAAAGAATTGGCCACCATGCCTGGTCCTCTGTAGTTGGGATGCTAGACATGTAGTGCCATGCTCAGTCATCAGGTTAGATGGATTGTCCCAAACACTTAATCCATGGCAGCTGATTCTTGACCACAGTTGAAGCTCTGCATTGGGCCTCAACCATGTGACCTCAGTCTCCTCACAGGACAGTTGTGAGGAAATAAGGGATCAATACAGGGGGATCAGTGGGGCAGGGCCAGGCATAGAGGGAGTGGTCATCAGATATGGTTCTTGGCAATTATGTGAGCATATGACAGGAAGATACTTGGAAAGGGCTCAGAAGGGGCCTATTATTTACCTGCTGCAGGTATGGGATTATGAAACAAAACATGGCTCTCTTTCATCTTTACCCTATCAAATGAGGAAGGGGATCCTTCACTGTTCAGTTTTGTAGCTGGAGAAAATGAGGCACAGAGAAACTGGGTGACCTACTCATTACCCCCAGCTGAAAGGAAGCTTGGCCTGACTTCTCTGCCATGCTCCCTAGGACAAAGAGTGCTATTTAGTCCACTTCTTGGGGTGGGAATTTCAATTATTGTCAGTTGTGGGGCTTGAACTCTGGACCTGGGCCCTGTCTCCAAGCTCCTCAGATAAAGGTTAGCACTCTACCACTTGAGCCACAGCACCACTTCCGGTTTTCTGGTGGTTCTTTGGAGATAAGTGTCTCACAGACATTCTTGCCTGGGCTGATTATGAACCATGATCCTCATATCTCAGCCTCCTGTGTAGTTACCATTATAGGCCTGTGCTACCGGCACCCAGCTTAAGTGTAATTCTGACTTTCTCTCTCTCTCACTCTCTCACAGGAACTGGTTGAATGGGTCTTGGAGGAGGTGACCCAGGGTCCTCTGTGGCTGGGATTAAAGGTGTCCCTTTCATTCTTGAGGTGGGCTGTGGTTCAGGAACTGTCTTGCTCAGCCTGTTGAACTTGCTCCTTGAGGTAAGCCACTCTGTGCCCGGGATAGACTGTGATGGTTATTCCTTGTCAGTCTGTGTGGCGAGTTCTTCCCCACTACCATCTGCTAAGACAGTTAAAGGAAAGTGGATTAGGAAGTGTCGCATTGTCCAACCAGACAGCACGATCCTGGGCCTCTGATCCTCATCTCCACCTATCTGGCCAGACACTGATTATAACAAAATGAATTCACTCTATGTCTACTTTGCTTTGCTGAGGTATGTTGTTACGGGGAGGGGGTCAGTGAGCAGAGGAAAGATCTGAGAACTAACATCTCCTGGGGAACATTTGTTCTTGTGACAGAGCCAAGTCATTGCTGTGGATAAGGAAGAAGCCACCATCACACTGACCCGGAATAATGCTCAAAGGTAGGTAGGCTGTTGAAGTAGCAAACCCACCCATGTCTGCTTCCCACTCACAAGGGGGGTGCAGTGAATGTGTCCCGGCACTGGCTCTAGGGGATTATACATGGATGGTGGTGGTCAGGTGCCAGTGGCTCTTACCCGTCATCCTGGCTATTGGGAAAGATGAGGTCTGATGGTCATGACTAAGAGCCAGCCTAGGCAGGAGAGTCTGAGAGATTCTAATATCCCATAAACCACCTCTCCCCCCACAAAAAAGCCAGATGTGGTGATGTCACTCATGTGTTAGAGCCTCAGCCTTGAGTAAAAGAAGCTCAGGGCCTGAATCCAAGACCTAGGACTCAAAAACATAAAATAAATGAATAGTGGGCACCTTTTATCTTACTTCCAAAAAGGATGGATTCAGTCTTCTCTCTGGTACTTGTAGCCAAAGGTAAGGGTCTTCCCTTGATGTTCCCCTAAACTTCTCTTTCTCTCTATTATCTCTCCTGGCTTCAGTTGCAGGATAGAATTCAGATCATCACACTTGGTGTGACCTTATGTACCCTCTTCTACCTGCCTTCCTTGAGGTGGAGATCCTGGATGTACTCACCACTGGGAGAATGAAGCACCAGAGAGATAATGGTAGGTATCCCGAAACTCATACTCAAACACACACACACACACTCACCTAGCCAACTCAGACTAGCCTTTTCCAAAGACATTTTATCTCCTTGGATTAACTGACCTAAGAGAGGAATGTGATCCCCTGTAAATGACTATTTTAACTAGAGCTTGCTAGTTGACATGAGATAAACAAAATCTCAAAAGAAAGGCCCTGGTGCCTGTCACCTCTGGCTCAGGATCACACTTGACAAGGTGGCTACTCGAGAGGCAGAGATCTGAGGATCAAAAAGTGAAGCCCGCCCTAAGCTGAAAAGTCAGTGACTCTACTCTCCATGGAACCACCAAATATCCAGAAGTGGAGCTGTGGCTCAAGTGGTAGAGTACCAGCCTTGAGCATGAAAACTCAGAGAGGCAGCTCCCAGACCCTCAGTTCAAGCCCACACAAATAAATGGCCCCATCTGTTGCCCCCAGACTTCCTGGGCCTCGAGTGCCTCGTCATGGATTTAAATACAGCACAGGTCCTTGGGTAATGTATCAGAGCCTTCAGAATGAAATTGGGTGGTGGAAGCCAGGCCTTCCCTTTTGTGGGCTCACAACTCACATCAACTGGAAGGCAGAGCATGACAAGACCTGCAGCTTGCAGAGTGGAAGTGATTCTCCTCTGCCAGGGTTTTTGGAGTGGGCTTCTTAGAGACAGCACTTGAAAGTGGGTATTGCTTAACAAGGAGGATCTGACAGGAAGCACAGAGAGCAAAGATGCTGTAGATAAAGGACAACATAGCAGAGTGTGTTCATTTCCAGCCAGGGCTGATGGTGAGAAACTCAGAAAATACGTGCAAGACTGTGCCAAGACAGGCCCAAGTTGTCACAGAAGAACAGCTATCCAAGTTTGGGATTGTGTCTTAGCAGAAGTGGATTCGCGTGGCACACAGGAAACCCTGGTTTTGATTCCTAAATCCCGCATACATAGAAAAAGCCAGAAGTCTCACCTTGGCTCAGGTGGAATAACACTCACCTTGAGCAAAAGTAATGCGGGAACAGCGCCTGGGCCATGAGGTCAAGCCCCAGCACTCCACGGGACCTGGGTGACAGGTGGATGGCTATGCCCTGTATCTCTTACTTGATCTATCCATGCATTGTGTCTCTTTCTTTGACAGCGTGGATCTGGACACTCCTTCTGTCCTGAGCATTCTTGGACCCACTTATCAGCAACCCTCTTGACATTTTCCACGGGGACATGGAGCAGCTGGCCCCAGAAATTCTCAGGTAATGGTTGGGTGGGCCGGGGGGATACAGGGCAGGCTACAGATGTCCTAGTAGGTCTGATCTGCCCCGCAAGAACAGGACATCCAGAGGAGGCGGATGGGAGCTTGGAGAGGGGGGGTAATGATGTGAAGGGGGCCCTTTAATACCCATGGCCTACCCAGAATCCGAGCTTCCATTTGCCATGCCTGAGGGAGGAGTGTCTAGGTGGTAGTGTTTAGAGGAGAACGAATTGGAAATTCTAAGGAATGAGAAACCATAAGTCCCGCGCTGGTGGCTCACGCCTGTCATCCTGGCTACTTGGGAGGCTGAGATCCAGAGGATCTTGTTTCCCAGCCCAGGCAGGAAAGTCCTATGAGAGTTTCATCTCCAATCTCCAACCAGAAGTGGCACCATGGCTCAAGTGGTAGAGCACTGGCCTTGAGCAAAAATTATCATCAGGGACAGTACCTAAGCCCTGATTTCAAGCCCCTCAACCAAAAACAAAAAAAAAAAACCCAAAAAACAAAAAAGAATGCATCCCTTGCTTGCAAGAGATGGTGAAGGAATATGGTTGCTGTTTTTGGGGGAACAGGTGCTGGCCTCAGTGTACAGACATTTCTAAGAACTTCCCAGGTTTGCCCCAGTGTGAAGCCACAGCAGGGCATTCATTGCCTTACCAAGAACTCCAGAGGTTGTGTCCTATATTAGGCAACGAGTGGGCGAATGAGAGCAGGGGTGGGAGGGTAGAGTCAAATTTATTCTCTCCATCCAAGGAGGAATGGTTTTGGATGCTGGTGTCAAAGTCTGAAGTGAAGGGTTCCATGTGCTTTGTGGCCTGACAAATTGGGTTTCTCCTGGGTCTATGAAGTTGGCTGAAGCCAGGCGCTGCCCATGGCTCACAAATTTCATCCTCGCTACTCAGGAGGCTGAGATCTGAGGATCACAGTTCAAAGCCAGCTTGGGCAGGAAAGTCTGGGAGACTTTATCTCCAGTGAACCACCAGAAAACCAGAAGTGATGCTATGGCTCCAGTGGTATAGTGCACACCTTCAGCTGAAGAGCTGAGGGACTACACACAGGCCCAAAGTTCAAACCCTATGACCAACAACCAAAAATAAGGTGGCTGACTTTTCTTCATAGCAGTGTGTACAGTAGGAAGTGCCATGCTGATTTATGTGCCATTACAGATGTATGAGAGACTCTGAGTTTTGTCTATATTTGGTATGAGGTCTATAGAGCCATCTTTTGGGGGTTAGGATGTTCAGGTGATCTGGGACTGCTGAGGCCTTGTGTTACCTGTGTGTGTGTGTGTGTGTGTGTGTGTGTGTGTGTGTGTGTGTGTGTGTGTGTGTGTGTGTGTGTGTGTGTGTTCCTCATCTTTCTCTATCCACTTCCAGGGTGCCTGTTCCCCTCTTCCTAAACTCGGATGGTACCCCTCCTCAATAGCAACCTTGCATTTAACCCCCTATCAGGGTCGACAATGAGTCCTAAATTGCCAGAGACCTGCATATACCAGCTTATCTTTGGGGCCCAAGTCCGGCTGTCCATATCTTTGGCCACCTCCAGGGGATTCTGGATCTGCAGGGCCAGCTGGTATATGTTCTCCCCTGCCTCTGGGGTGGCAGAGTCAGTCATACGTTGTCATGTCCTTTTCCTCTGGCTGCATGTCCTACTCCCAGCAGGCTGGTAGTGGAGTGGGGAAAGGGTGGTTTCCAGTGGCTTTGGCCAGATCGAGCTTGATAGATAACTGAAGGCTGCCCAAGCAAGGATGATCTGGGAGGTGAAGCCAAGGTGGCTTAGAAGTGTTGATCAGTATCAAGGAAAAGTCAACGTACCTTATCACAGGCAAGTCTATCTTCTGGGCCCAGCCGGGCCTCTCAGGTCCTTCTAGACAATTCCGGATCCCCAGAATACAGAGGCACAGACTTTAGATTCCAGGACCAGGGAACTGTGGGATAAGGGACTGGTATGTACCAGTACCTCAGTGTTCTGGGGCATTAGCCTTGACCTGGATATGCCCCACTTATGTAAGTTCACTTCTTAACCCAGTGCTGGCCACACATCAGCTACTTGTGCTGTGGAAGTGGTAGGATCAGAAATGAGATCTAGGCTGACCAAAATCTGGATTTATGGCCTGATTGGGGTAGGGGGGGCTGTCTTTAAAAAAATCTTAGAGCTGGAACACAGAGCTTGGCACTGTGTGCCAAGATTCCTTTGCTCAAAACTAACACTTGAACCACAGGTCACCTTTCATCATTTTTACTAGTTTAGTAGACATAAGTGTCTCTCATACTTTCCTGCCTGGGCTGGCTGGCTTCAAGTTGCTACCCTAAGAGCTCAGCCTCTTGAGTAGCTAGGATTTCTGGTATGAGCCACGGGCACCTGCTAAGGTTGTGTGTGTGTGTGTGTGTGTGTGTGTGTGTGTGTGTGTGTGTGTGTGTGTGTGTGTGTGTGTTTCCCAGGGCTTGAAATCAAAGCCTAGGGGCTATTTTTTAGCTTGTTTGCACAAGGTTGGTGTTATACCACTTAAACTACAGTAGCTCCTCCGGTATCAGCCTTGAGTAGCCAGGATTATAGCAACTGGCATCCAGCTACAAGGATGTCTTTTCATACTCTCTTCTATTCTAACAGCTGTCTACTTGCCCTAGCCTAGATCTCTGATTTCCACAACAGCTCTCACCAGCCCCTGATTGTGTGGAGAACAAATTTCTTTGTCCTCAGGGAAGGAGGTTATGTTTCGGCTGAAGCCTGGGTAGGCTGTAGATGGGTCCTCAGCTGGGAGAGAGGTAGTCTCTTTTAGCTAAGAAGGGTTAGTGTGGCCTAATGGTAATAGCTCATTTCTCATATTCCTAGCTCTTCAGGAGTCTGAAATCTGAGGATTGCCATTAAGAGGAAGTGCAGCAAGAAACGTCTGTGAGACTCTCCTCTCCCAAGAATCACCTGAAAGCTGGAAGAAAAGCTGTGGCTCAAGTGGTAGAGAGCTAGCCCTGAATGAAAAAAGTGAGGAACAGAGCCCGGGCCCTCTGTTCAAGCCCTAGAACCAAGATGCATACTTGCTCATCCACACACAAACACACCACACACACACACACACACACACACACACACACACACACACACACACACACACACACATACAGAGGAAGGTGGTAATGATGAGCTGAGCTAGAACTGGGGGCAATCCTGAGGCATAGTCACAGTAAATTCTCAAGCCAAATCAAGTGCTTTCTCCCTAAGTCCTTCTTGGGCTGAGGGGTCAGGGCCATGGCAGTAAGTTCCATAGAACCTGCCTTTCCATCTGTGCATGGGGCCACAGGAGCAAGGGAAGGACACTAGGGATGCTCGTTTGTAGTCGGCCCACGATTGCAGATCTTAATCTGTACCCGAGCAATGGTGAGGAAAGCAGGACTCCAAGCCCTGGGATTCCTGGGATAGCGACTGCTACAAGCAGCAGCCAGTTGGCTTTGGATTCTTGAACCTACAAGCCTTTCATTAGCCCAACTCAACACCTGCCCAAGGTGTGCCTGACAAATTCACACACTTGTGATGCCGGCATGAGTGGATGTTACTTGGTGTGACATCTTGCACCTCCTGCCTCTCCTGGCCCAGAATCGTGGTCTGAGATGGCGATTTACTGCTGAGATCCATATTGCACCCATGACAGATGCAATTCTGATGATCTCCATGCCCCGAGGCTCGACCCTTCTCTGGTACTGTGGCCTGCTATGTAGGCAATGGCCTCCAAACAGGCTCCACTCAAGACTTGTAGGACACGGAGACATTGGGAGACCCTCAGGGAGCCCACTGGAAACTACTTTGCCTTGAGCAACAGAGTGAGGTCCAAGCAGACCAGGTGTTGGTCACAGGGTTTGAACTCTGGGTGTGGGCTCTGTCCCCAGCTCTTAAGCTTACCACTTGAGCTACAGAACTATGTCTGGTCCTCTGGAGGTTCCTTGGAAATCAGTCTCCCGGACTTTCCTGCCTGGGCTGGCTTTGAACTGCGACCCTCATATCTCAGCCTCCTGAGGAGGTAGGAGGGCAGGTGTGACCTACTGGCGTCCAGTGGATCTGGCCTTCACCAGAGTGGACTATGAGCTCCTGAAACTTTTCTTTATTTTCCTGTGCCAGTACTGGGTTTGAACTCAGGGTTTGGTCTCTGATCTCTTAACTTTTTCCCTCAAGGTTAGCACTCTACCACTTGAGCCACAGATCCATTTCTGGTTTTTGGTAGTTCATCTGCAAGAAGAGTCTCATTAACTTTCAACTCCTGATCTGGCTTGACCCTCGATCTCTATCTCAGTCTCCTGAGTAGGTAGGATTTACAGGGTTTCAGCCATTGGGGCCATTGGAGTAGAACCTTTTTTTTATATATTTATTTATTTATTTATTTATTTATTTATTTATTTATTTATTTATTTATTTATTTAATTTGTGAACATACGGTACAGTGGTGTTACAATTACATGGGCAGGATAATGAGTACATTTCTTACCAAGCATTGCAGCCTCCTCCTTTGTTTACACTTCACATGCCTTCCCAGCCTCCCCCCTCTACCTCAAGTCCCAATCCTTCTCCCCCCATCCCCCCTCCCCCCCTTCCGCACCGACGTTGTAAAGCTCCTTTTGGACATGACAACTTGTACTTCCCATTGATGCAACAGGTCCACCTGTATCCTTAAACGACTTGTTTTTCCCCATCTCTTCCACAAGGTATACTGACATCAAATATAGTGAAAGCAGGGGTTATACTTTGGGGGAGGGACATGCAAAGCAACAAAGAAATAATATTATAAAGGCATTAGAAACACATGCATGAAAGAAAAAACATTAAAATACATATCTAAGATTTCATTTTCCTAACATCACATTATCTGACCTTTTCCGCTTGACTCATACATATACTAGATATTGCAAATAAGGGAAACCATGGGACCTATGTTTCTTTGGGCCTGGCTTACTTCCCTTAATATAATTTTTTCCAAGTCTTTCCATTTCCTAACAAATGGGGAAATGCATTCTTTCTGATGGAGGCATAGAATTCGATTGTGTATATATACAACATTTTCTTGATCCATTCATCTACTGAGGGGCAACTGGGTTGGTTCCATATCTTAGCTATGGTAAATACTGCTGCAGTAAACACAGTTGTGCTGGTAGCTTTAGTGTGGTCTTGTTTGTAAATATTTGGGTAAATGCCCAAAAGTGGGATTGCTGGGTCATAGGGGAGTTCTATGTGGAGTCTTTTGAGGAACCTCCATACTGCTTTCCAAAGAGGTTGAACAAGTTTACATTCCCACCAACAATGAAGTAAGGTTCCCTTCTGTCCACATCTCCCCTAGCATCTGTTGTTGTTAGAGTTCTTGATTTTTGCCATTCTAACTGGAGTGAGGTGGTATCTCAATGTTGTTTTGATTTGCATTTCTTTTATGGCTAGGGATTTTGAGCATTTCTTCATGTGTCTATTGGCCATCCTTCTTTCTTCTTCAGAGAAGTTTCTCTTTAAATCTTTCGCCCACTTGTTTATTGGGCAGTTGTTTCTTTGAGAATTTGTTGTTGGGGGATTTATTTTTTTATGTTCCAAGTATATTTTAGATATGAGACCCTTGTCCGTTGTATGGCTAGTAAAGGTCTTCTCCCAATCCGTGGGCTTTCTATTGATCTTGCTAGCTATGTCCTTTGTCATGCAGAAGCTCTGCAATTTTATGCAATCCCATTTGTCCAACCTTTCTTTGATTTGCTTTGTTCCCATTTCTCTATTCAGAAAATTTCGGCCTGAGCCAAGGAGACCTAGGAATTCTCCTGTACCATTCTGTAATGCTTTCAGAGTATCTGCTTTGATTTCGAGGTCTTTGATACATTTGGGGTTAATTCTGGTGCACGGTCATATATAAGGATCTAGCTTTAGTTTTTTACATGTAGTTAACCAATTTTGCCAGCACCATTTACTGAAGAGGCTGTCTTTGTTCCATTCTATTGTTAGAGCTCCCTTATCGAATATTAGATGGCTATAGGTGTTTATATTACTTTATGGGTTTTCAATTCTATTCCATTGGTCCTGAGGTCTGTTCTTATGCCAATACCTAGCTGTTCTGATTACTATGGCTTATAGTAGAGTTTGAAATTTGGTATTGATATTCCTCCAGCAGTGTTCTTTAGTTGAGGAGCGTTTTTGCTATTCGGGGTCTTTTAGTGTTCCATATTAATTTTTGGATTGCCTCTTCTATTTCCTTGAAGAATGAGGGTGGAATTTTGATAGGTATTGCGTTGAATTTGTAGATAGTCTTGGGAAGTATTGCCATTTTCACAATGTTAATCTTCCCAATCCAGGAGCATGGGAGGTTTTGCCATTTTTTAAGTTCTGTGTTGTTTTCCTTTTTCAAGATTTTAAAGTTTCCATCATAGAGGTCCTTCACTTCTTTGGTTAAGTTAATTCCTAGGTATTTTATTTATTGTGGGTCTATTACAAATGCAGTTGTTTTACCAATTTCAGCCACACTTTTCTCATTGTTGACATACAGAAAAGCCATTGATTTTTCAGGGTTAATTTTATACCATGCTACTTTGCCAAGGTTTTTTTGTGTGTTTTTTTTTAATTTAATTTAATTTTATTTTATTTGTGAACATAGTGTACAGAGAGGTTACAATTACATGGGCAGGATAATGCGTACATTTCTTACCAAACATTGCAGCCTCCTCCTTTGTTTACCCTTCACATCCATTCCCAGACTCCCCCCTCTCCCCCAATCCCAATCCTTCAACGTCCCCCCCCCGGCACAGATGTTGTAAAGCTCGTTTTGGACAAGACAACTTGTACTTCTCATGGTTGCAACAGGTCCACCTGTATACTTAAACAACTGGTTTTTCCCCATCTCCTCCACAAGTTATACTGACATCAAATATAGTGAAAGCAGGGGTTATACTGTGGGGGAGGGACATACAAAGCAACAAAGAGATAATCTTTTAAATGCGTTAGAAACACATGCATGAGGGAAAAAACATTAACATACATATCTAAGGGTTCATTTTCCTGACATCACATTATCTGACCTTTTCTGCTTGACTCATATATATACTAGATATTGCAAATAAGGGAAACCATGGGACCTATGTTTCTTTGGGCCTGGCTTACTTCCCTTAATATAATTTTTTCCAAGTTTTTCCATTTCCTAACAAATGGGGCAATGTCATTCTTTCTGGTGGAGGCAAAGAATTCTATTGTGTATATATACAACATTTTCTTGAACCATTCATCTACTGAGGGGCATCTGGGTTGGTTCCATATCTTAGCTATTGTAAATACTGCTGCAGTAAACACAGGTGTGCTGGTAGCTTTAGTGTGGTCTTGTTTGTACACATTTGGGTAAATGCCCAAAAGTGGGATTGCTGGATCATAGGGGAGTTCTATGTGAAGTCTTTTGAGGAAACTCCATACTGCTTTCCAAAGTGGTTGAACAAGTTTACATTCCCACCAACAATGAAGTAAGGTTCCCTTCTGTCCACATTCCCTCTAGCATCTATTGTTGTTAGAGTTCTTGATTTTTGCCATTCTAACTGGAGTGAGGTGGTATCTCAATGTTGTTTTGATTTGCATTTCTTTTATGGCTAGAGATATTGAACATTTCTTCATGTGTCTATTGGCCATCCTTCTTTCTTCTTCAGAGAAGTTTCTCTTTAAGTCTTTCGCCCACTTATTTATTGTAATTTGGGTGTGGAGTCTATGGGATTCTTTGAATACAAGATCATGTTGTCTGCAAAGAGGGAGAGTTTTATTTCTTGCTTCCCTATTTGGATCTCCTTTAGGTCTGCATCTTGTCTTATTGCTGTAGCTAGGCATTCTAATACTAGATTGAAGAGAAGTGGAGAGAGTGGACATCCTTGTCTTGTTCCTGAGTTAAGAGGAAATGGCTTTAGTTTTTCACCATTACGTATAATGCTGGTTGTAGGTTTGTCATATATAGCCTTTATTGTATTGAGGAATGTTCCATGGATTCCTAATTTTTCCAAAACCTTCATTATAAAGGGGTTTTGGATCTTGGTGAATGCTTTTTCTGCATCTATTCAGATAACCATGTGGTTCTTATTCTTGTTCCTGTTCATGTGATGAATAATATTAATTGTTTTACTTATATTGAACCAGCTTTGCATCCCTGAAATGAATCCTGTTTGATCATGGTGTATGATTTTTTGGATGAATTGTTGAAGTCGGTTGGCCAATATTTTGTTTAGAAGTTTTTCATCAATGTTCATCAAAGAAATGGGTCTATAGTTCTCTTTCTTTGATGAGTCCCTGCCTGGTTTTTGGATGAGGGTTATGATGGCTTCATAGAATGTGTTTGGTAGTGAACTTTCTCTTTCTATTTCATTGATGAGTTGAAGGAGTATTGGTGTGAGCTCTGCTTTGAAGGCCTTGTAGAATTCCACTGTAAAACCATCTGGTCCCTGACTTTTCTTAGCTGGAAGCTTTCTTATTGTTGTTTCTATTTCAATGCTTGATATGGGCCTGTTAAGCTGGTTTAACTTATCTTGGTTTAGTTTTGGCATGTCAATGTTTGCTAGGAAAAGGTCCATTTCTGTCAAGTTCTCAAACTTATTAGCATAAAGTTTTGAGAATATTCCCTTATAATGTTTTGAATATTGGTTGTTTCTGTGGTGATATTTCCATTCTCGTCTCTGAGTTTATTTATTTTGGTGTGTTCTCTTCTTTTTCTGGTAAGATTTGCTAATGGTCTGTCAATTTTGTTAATTTTTTCGAAGAACCAACTCTTCGTTTGTTGATTCTTTCTATAGTTTTGTTGGATTCTAATTCATTTAATTCTTATTCAATTTTAATTATTACTTTCCATCTACTGTATTGGGGTTTATCTTGCTGATCTTTTTCAAGGAGGATTAGATGTGTCATTAAATTATTGGTTTCAGATCTCTCCAAATTGTTGATGTAGGAGCTCAGAGCTATAAACTTGCCTCTGAGTACTGCTTTTGCTGTGTCCCAGAGGAGCTGGTAATTTGTTTGTTCATTTTTGTTGAATAGCATGAACATTTGAATTTCCTTTCTAATCTCTTCCCTGACCCACTCGTGATTCAGCAGTGTATTGTTCATCCTCCATGTGATACCAGACTTTCTTTGGTGACTTTTTGTGTTGAGTTCTAATTTTATTCCCTTGTGGTCAGAGATAATGCAAGGTATAACTTCAATGTTTCTGAATTTGGACAAGTCTGATTTGTGGCCTAAAATGTCAATTTTAGAAAATGTTCCATGTGCTGCTGAGAAAAACGAGTATTCTGATTCTGCTGTGTGAAATGTTCGGCAGATATCTGTTAAATGTAGTTGATCTATGCAGCTGTTTGGATCTGCAGTTTCTCTGTTGAGTTTTTGCCGAGTAGATCTATCTAGTGGGGAGAGTGGTTTGTTAAAATCCCCAACAATTAATGTCTTTGGAGTTATATGGGATTTGAGGGAACGTAGTGTTTCTTGGATAAATTTGGGTGCTCCATTGTTTGGAGAGTAGATATTTAGAATTGTAGTATCCTCCTGGAAGAGAGATCCCTTAATTAGTATGTACCGACCTTCTTTATCTCTTCTCACCAATTTTAATTTGAAGTGTATTTTATCTGATATTAGGATTGCAACTCCCGCCTTTTTATGGGGGCCGTTTATTTGGTAGGTTTTGTTCCAAACTTTAACATTGAAAATGTGTTTTTTTTTACGGGCAAGATGTGACTCCTGCAGGCAGCAGTTAGAAGGGTCTTGTTTTTTAATCCAACTAGACAGTCTATGTTGCTTAATTGGAGAATTCAGTCCATTAACGTTAAGAGAAAGGACTGAGAGATATTTGGGAGTTGCTGCCATGTTATCCACCTTCTTGATTGTTGTGAAAACTGAGTTCTTTCTATGGTTCTTGGATTCTCAGTTTGGGTGCAGTTTCTTGACATTTATTGTGGTCTCGTTGGTTTTCTATTTGTAGGACATGTTTAAGAATCTTTTGTAGGGCTGGCTTGGTGGAGATGTATTGTTTCAATTTTTCTTTGCTATGGAAGGTTTTTATTTGGCCTTCAGTTATGAAGGAGAGTTTAGCTGGGTACAGTATTCTTGGTTGATAGTTGTTTGTTTTTAGGCCTGGCATACATCATTCCAGGCTCTTCTTGCTTTGATTGTCTCTGCTGAGAAATCTGAGGTGATTCTAATTGGTTTTCCTTTATAGGTGATTAATCTTTTCTACTTGACAGCTTTAAGGATCTTTTCCTATTTCTGAGTTGATCCTGTGTGGATCATAATATGAGGGTGGGTTGTCCTATTATGGTCTGGTCTGTTTGGAGTTCTAAAAGCTTCTTGTATCTGAATAGGCCTATCTTTTTGCATGTTTGGGAAGTTCTCTGCTAGGATCCTGTTAAACAAATTTCGTAGGCCATTAACTTCTGTTTCTAGGTGCTCTTCTATACCCATTATCCTTACATTAGGCCTTCTGATGGTGTCTTCCAAGTGTTGGATAGATCTATCATATTTCTTCGACTTATCTTGGATGGTTGTATGTTCTTTCTCTATAATATCTAGGCTGTCTTCAATCCCTGAGATTCGATCTTCTCCATGGTGTAACCTGCTGTCCAGACTTTCTACTTTGTTTTTTATTTCTTTTGTTTTTTATTTCTAATTGTTCAGCTTTGATGGCTTCAAGTTCTTTGTTGAAGCTTTGTTATAGATCTTGTATGAACTTCTTTACTTCCTTAATTTGATGTTCAGTGTTTATTCTCAGATCACTTAGTTGATTGGTTATGGTTTTCTTGGACTCCCATTCCTTCTGTTGGGTTCCATTCAGCATTCCCTTTCTGGTCTCCCTGACTTCCTTCAGCTCTTTGTTAATGGATTCCATGAATGCCTTTATTGATCTTTGTGTATTCTCTTCCTGCTCTCTCAATTCCTGTATTACTCTTTGATTAGCTTCCTCCTGTTTGTGTGATTCCTGTAGTTCTCTTTGAGTGTTCTCAGCCTGTTCAAGCCATTCCTGCATTTCTCTTTGAGTATTCTCAAGCTGCTCATGCAAATCCTGTATCAGCTTTTGAGTAGCTTCCTCATGCTTATGATATTCCTGTATAAACTTTTGGAATGCCTCCTCTCTCTCCCTATCACGCTCATACAGAGACCTTTGTATGCTTTCAATATTTTGATTTATAATGTTTGCCAGCAGTGTTTGTAGAGCTATTTGGGAATTCTCCTCTGGATTATTCACTATCTGTTCTGTCCCCTGATTATCGGGATTGGGAATTGAGATACCCGGATTTGCCATTTTTCTTGTGTTTTTTCGGCTTACTCTGCCCATTTGAGTTACAAATAGCACCAGTTTTGTGCTAGAACACTATCTTAAGGCAAGCATCAACCCAAGTCTGAATTTGCACAGTCAATAGTCTACAGATACAATCTAGTTCAACAGATACATCTATTCAACATCAAACAACTATACGTTAATGTGCTACGAACCGCAAAGTAGAATTTGGAAGACCAGAAATTATTAGGTTTAGGATAGATGTGGGTAAGAAAATAGGAATAGATTGATGTGGGGAGGCTCAGGAAGAGTAAACTAAGTCTTAATCTCAAAGCAGGAAATAGGTTGGGTAGGATGAAAGAGAGAGAGAGAAAAAAGAAAGGGAACAGGAAAAGAAAAGAGACCAGAAAAAATAGAAAGGTAGAAATTAATAAAATTATGTAGAACGATAACAATCTATTTACTTAAGAACGTGAACTTATTGAGAGAAGGGGAGGTATATAAAGGAGATGTGAAAAATCTAAAAATAAAAATGCTCAAAATATTATATAGGTAGAAAGAGGTAGAACTGCTATTAAGGAATTTAAGTCTTAGTTGTTTTGACTTGAGTAATAAATTTGCGGGTTAAGTGTGTACACAATTTGGGATAGGGTCTAATATTCAACTCGGGTTTATCTGAGGATGTGCAGGACATGAATTAAGTCACGTAAAGAAGAACAAAAGAGAGGAGAAGGTGAAAAGGATAAGAAAGGAAGAAGAAAAAGATGAGAAGTTCAGTAGAGCTAAACAAAAAACAAAAAGATACTTAAAAAAGAAAAAAAAGAGAAAGAAGACCAAAACAGAAAACAAAAACGCACACTCACGTATCCCCAAAATAAAAATTATAAGAGGAAAAGAAAGTTTCTGGAAAACATTTTTTTAACAAAATGGCAAAGATTAAAGATTGAAAAAAGTTTTAGAAAAGAAAAAAAAAATTTATATAAGGTACCCAAAATAAAAACTAAAAAAAAAAGAAGACGAAGAAGAAGAGAAAAAACAAAGCAAAACAAAAAACAAACAAACAAAAAACTTCTTTGAGTATTTTTGGGGGGGAGGAGTGGGAAAAATCCTTTATCTCCCTTGTGTCCGTAACCAATATCTTGTTGGAGTCTCTAGTCTGCTTGTGGTCCTGTGGCTTGGTTGGTTTCTTAAGTCAGTTTGTTCGAACAGGCAGTAAAATGCTCTGCTTTACACAGAATTTGGCTATCCTCCTCCCAGGCTAGTTCATTGGGAGACAGATCTGCTTTGAGTATCACAAAAGAGGGGAATGCCGTGATGAGGCTAGGTTCTGGTAGCTTTTCCGGGGCTGGTTTGTGAAAAACTCACAGACCCCAGCCTGGAGCCATTCTCAGGGTTTCTTTTTACTGATTTTCAATTGATTGTCGAGGCTGATGGAGGGAGGGAAAGCCTCTGGCTCTGATTACCCAGTGAAGAATCCCACTCCTCGTGATGGCGCCTGAGCTTGGTGACTTTTCCCTGGGTGGAGCGGAGTCTGGCAGGTCACACCGCCGTTAAGTTCTTGTGACCTGCTAAATGACTCGTTTTATTTCAAGGCCTGAGCTGGAGCTAGCAGCTCCTCCGAGCTTTGTCGGTATCGAAGATGGAGATCACCAGAGCTGGGGGGGGGAGGTGTGGCCTTCCCTGCTCTGCTCCCTGAGAAGGATTGAGGACGTCAGGCTTCTACTCAGGCCGAGTCTTAGTTTCTGGGTCATCTCTGGTCTGCGAACTGCAGGATGAAGATGTCTGCTCCTTGTCGGTTCTTGATGGTGTTGATTAGAATCCGCTTGCCTGCTGCGTCTGGCTCCTTCGTCCTGGACTATCTGTTGCTCAGGTATGGTGCCTGCGCTCGCCAGCCACCGCCACAGCTGTTGGCAAGGGCTCAGAAGTGTCTCCTTTCCTGGGTTACCTTTTCTGGCCTAACTCTCTGTCCTATGATGGCACACTTGGTGTAATTCTCTGACTTAAGACTGTTCACTGGAACTCTAAAACTGCTTTCTATGCGAGAGCTTACTTAGTCTCCAGCTTCTCCAGCCATCTTCCTGGACTCCCTAGAAGCTTTTCTTAAGCAAGAGTTCTTCCCTGCATTTGCCCTGATACTCCATGCAAAGGAGGCTTGAGGCTTAGGAGTTATGAAAAATAGGCTTCCAACCACAGGAAATGGCTGGGCTCCCTGGTGTAAAGCCCAGTTTATCTTCCCTCTGGTCCCCAATCTAGGACCCTACCCTTTGTCCTGTGACTCAAGTACAAACCTTGACCCAGCCTTGAATGTCCTGCAAGACTTTTCTGAAGCCACAGAGCCTTCATTCCAACCACACCACCTGCTCTACAGCACACCTCAGGACCCTTGTCCTGAGGCTGAGGCTCTCTGTCCTGTATCCACATCTTAGAACTCCTGTGGAATTTTGGCACTGGATATATCACCTCCTGGAACAAGTCTTTGCTTCCCTTCTCCCTCTTTTTTTATATTGAGTTGCTAGAGATGGAATGTTTGCAGACTGACTGGCAAATGCTCTATCTTTGTGTGTGTGTGTGTGTGTGTGTGTGTGTGTGCGTGCGCGTGCACGTGTCTGTGCCTGTCCTGGGTTTGAATTAATGGCCTAGATGCTATACTATCTCTGAGCTTTTGTGCTCAAGGCTAGCACTCTACTACTTGAACCTCAGTTCTATTTCTGGCTTTTGGGTGTTTAAGTGGAGAAAAGGTTTTCATATAGACTTTCTTGCCTGCAATTGAGATCCTTAGATCTCAGCTTCTTGAGTAGCTTCCAAGGGTGAGCCACCAGCACCTGCCTTCTACCCTACCTCTTACATATAACCTCGGCCCTCCTTTGAGTCCCAGAAAAAATATGTCTCACCAGGTTCACTTTATTTTAATGCCAGTCTTGGTGCTTGAACTCAGGGTCTGGGCAAGTTCCTTAGCTTCTTTTGCTCAAGGGTATCACTTAAGCCACAACGTGACTTTTGGATTTTGCTGTTTCAGTGGAACTGAGGAATCAAACCTAGGACTTAGTGCATGCTAGGCAAGCACTCTACCACTAAGCCACATTCGCAGCCCAAGGCTCACTTCTAGCGGGAGTTATGAGAGTGGGATTTATTGGCATACCTCTTTTGGCATAGAAATTGCTATTGCATATCTTTGCCAAGTTTTGGGAGCAGCCTGTGACTAGGCAATGAGGAATGATAAGTGAGTGATAGCCACCAAGCCTACAGTCTAGGAACTGTGGTCTCCCTGGAGGCAGTGGCCGGCTGCTATGTGTCCCGATGGGACACCTCAGCCAGAACATCAAGCTTCAGTTATTAAATGGCGGAGAAAGATGTTTTGTTCAAGTTGCTGGCTCAGATTTAGTACTCTTCAGGGCTTGTCCCAGCTTGCCCAGGTTGGGGGGTTGGGCATTGGCAACCTGTTGAATGCCCATCATCCATACATCATCCATCCATACACAGAGACATGGAGTTCTTGCTTCCTATGGCGGGGGGATGGGCACTTCCGTGTTTGTACTATGAGCCTAGGCCCTGTCCCTGAGCTACTTTTGCTCAAGGGCAGTGCTCTGCCCTTGAGCCACAGCCCCATTCATGTTTTTTTCCCCTGTAATGTCTTAGAAATAAGAGTCGTGGACTTTCCTGCCCTGGTTGAGTTCAAATTTGCGTTCTCTATATCTCAGCCTCCTGAGGAGCTAGGATTACAGGCAGGAGCCCCTGGATCCTGGTTTTGTTTTCTTCTTGTTGTTCTTTTTTGTAATCGTAATAATCTGAAATCTTCACGGTGGTATTCCAATGGTTTGCATTCGAAGTAAAATACCCAGGCTTGGAGTTCGAATGCCAGGACTGCCACCCACAAATGGAAGGAGATCCTGACAAATTCATTCCTATTCATGTGAATGTTAATGGAATGTTATAAAAGTAATAATTAAATTTGCAGTTAATTCATGATTTTATTTTAGAATGCCACACAAAAATTATTGGTTTTATATCTTCCATTCTAGCACCATGGTATGATTCCCCTAATGGAAGGATATTAAATAATTTTTAATTAATGCTTCTATAAGTATTCAACCAGGATAATTTATTAAAAGGAGGCATAATTTCATAACTAATAATTGGTAATAATATATATAATTTAATATCCTCACATTCCCTCTCTCTGTATACATAATTATATATATATGTACACATCTATCTATCTATCATCTATCTATCTATCTATCTATCTATCTATCTATCTATCTATCTATCTATCTATCTATCAATCTACACAATCGATCTGTTTATACTCTTGTCACTACTGGGGCTCAGTGGTAGAGTGCTTGCCTAGTACATACAAAGCTTTGGGTTCAATCCTCACTACAATGTGCACAGAAAATTCCAGAAGTTGTGCTGTCGCTCAAGCAACGGAGCACTAGCTTTGAGCATAAAAGCTTAGGTACTGTGTCTAGACTCTTACTTAACACCCAGGAATGGCACCAAAAAAAGATAGAATGTTCTGACTGCAACTATATAACGATAGCACTGCAAATACCTCATCACAGAGCAAGCCAGAAGTCTGAGGCTGACAGCTGACATCTAACCTGACTTAGCCAGAGGTAAACGGCTGCAACCCAGCTCCACAGAACCAAATGGTACTGGCTCCATCACCTTTGTCATCCAAGATACTCGTGGTCTGAGATCTGACACTGTTGGGTTTAAAACTCAGCCCTGTTAGGAAGTCGGCAAAATTCTGAGCTGTGGCACAAAGTGGTAGAGTTCTAGCCTTGAGCAAAAGATCATAAGACAATACCCCCACACTTTCAGTGAAATTCCCATGGCTGACTCCACCTTCCCCAAAAACCCCATCCCTTAATCATTAGATTAATCATTAGATGTGAAATTTCTGTGGTTTGTTATGTATTTCTGAAAGAATGGTGATACTGATGAAAGCACCCTAACACTGACAGCTTGTGGGATACAGCTATGTGCTGAGTCCTTCATGAGGTGTTGTGTGCTGAGTCCTTCACAGGTAAATTCTTTCACTTGGTCCTTGTAAGAGCCCCAGAAGTCAGATGATTGTGCAGATGAGAATCTTGAGGCTCAGATATGTTCCCATGTCAGTGCCAATTGTGTATGTACCTAAATCTAGTGAGTTGTCTCCTGCAGACAATAGTTTTGGTTTATTTTTCTTGGTCGTGAATCTGGAACTCAGGGCCTAGCCACTGGCCTTTCTCTGTTGGGCTCATGCCAGCACCCCATCATGTGGAACCAAGAACCCTATTGCAACAGAGTGTTACATTCTAGGCATTTGTAGCTGAGGTCTGTCATCCTGCCGACTCAGGAAACTGAGATATGACGACCTCGGTTCCAAACTATCCCAGACACAAAAGGTCCTACGAGACTATTATCTCCTATTCACCACTTGGAAACTTGAAGTGGAAGCTGGGTACCAAGAACTCGCACGTGTCATCTTAGCTACTCAGGAGCCTGAGAGCTGAGGATCACAGTGCAAAGCCAGCCTGGGCTGGAAATTCCTTGAGAGGCTTCTCTCCAGTGAATTAAAAAAATCTGCAGGGGTGCTGTAGCTCAAGTGGTAGAGCACTTGTATTTAGCTGAAGAGCTCAAGGACAGCACCCAGGCCTAGACTTCAATTCCTCCAACTTACAAGAAAAGAAAGAAAGAAACCTGAAGTGGATTGCTGGGAATGTGTCTTAGGGTAGAGGGCTTTGCATGTATGAATCCCTGGGCTTGATTATTTAGTACCACATCACTAGAATACAAGATCTCTGTGGCTCAAGTGGTAGAGTGCTATATTTGTACAGGAGAAACTCAGGAACAGTGTTCAGGTCCTGAGTTCAAGCTCCAGGACAAGTGTATGCACACACATTCATGCACACACACACACACACACACACACACACACACACACACACAGATACCAGAAGTGAAGTTGTGACTCCAAATGGTAAAGCACTGAGTTTCTGTTCTGAGCTCATGGACAGCACCCAGGCCCTGTGTTCAACCCCAAAACCTAGCTCCCCAGGGCCCAACTAGGAGAGGTCAAAGATTGCAAAACCTAATGAGCTTCACCAGCTCTAGATGACATTAAGCATTGTGATATTACACATGTGCTTAGATTTAGCAAGCTTCCAGAACCTAGGAAGGCACCTTTGCCAATAATGAATCATTTTATTAGGTTCAGCTTTCTTGTTGTCTGCCAGAAGGACCCTTGAATTTATTGTAGAAAGTTATTACAACACTGGAACATAGTCTAACAAAGACAGGATAAGTGCAGGGAACTTGGCCTTCCACAGGAGGTGGCACAAATGGAGGCTTCCTGTCAAAATAGCACTGAGGAGAGAGATAACTTGAGTTTCAAAGGGGCCTTTTTTTCTCCTAGCTTTCAGAGCCACCCACACTCCTGCTCACTAATTGGCCCAGATGGAGTTGTTTGTTACACAGCTGTACAGGAGTGAGGCCTTTTGCCTGCATGTTCCAACAATGAGGCAGACTTCCTCCAACAGTCCTTGGTGTGGAGAAAACCTCAGGATACACTGGGATCAGTGAGGGGAGCCCCGGAACATGCACTGTCTTGAAAGCACTGACTCTCCTATGAAATCATTTTATTCAAAGCAAATTTCCTAACTTGGTGCCTTTCATCTTAGGGATTCTGGACCTTCACTGATAGAAATACATGCATACATATATGGGAAGACATGGAGTGACTTTCTTTTTTTGGCAGGTCCAGGGGTTGTATTATGAGCCTAGGCACATTCCCTGAGCTCCTTTTGCTCAAGGGTATCGCCCTGTCCTTGAGCCACAGCCCCACTCATGGCAATTTTTTTATTTCTGTGATCCCACAGAAATAACAGTGCTGTGGACTTTCCTGTCCTGGCTGAATTCAAAGTGGCATTCTCTACCTCTCAGACTCCTGAAGAGCTAAGATTACAGACGGCACAAATGACACCTGGCTTTCTTTTCTTCTTGTTCTATTTTTCATTGTGACAAACTCAAATCTTCACAGTTTCATTCTAGTGGTTTGCATTTTGAAGTAAACTACCCAGGCCTGGAGTTTGATTGCCAGGGCTGCCTCCTACAAATGGAGGGAGATCTTGAGAAATCTTCACTATTCATATGAATGCTTAATGGAATGTTATAAAAGTAACAATTATATTTGCAGTTATTTCATGATTCTCTTATAGAATGTCACACAAAAAGTATTGGATTATGTCTTCCATTCTAGCAATATGGTGTAATAGTCCCAACTAAGGAATACTGACTACGTTTACATGAATGCTTCAATAAGTATTCAACCATGATACTTCTTTAAATGGAAGCATAATTTAATAATAATTCATAACATATATAATTTAATATCCTCACATTGTCTCTCTCTCATATATAGCAAACTACACATCTATTTATCTATATCTATCAGCCACTACTATGGCTTGTTCAAAGGTCCTCAGAACGGGCTGGCAGCTCAGTTTGCCAAGGGCGTTTTTTCTACACTGGCCTTTTCATGAATTGGGTATTGTGGGCTGTGAGTTCAAATCCAAGCATGGCCAAAATTGTATATGTGGAATCAGAAGTAAATTTTGACACATTTTTTTCTTCTCTGTGAAAATCGTGGCTCTCAGTATGATGTATAGTATAACCCATATGTAAATATATCCATGTGATAAGATGAAATAAATGAAATAAATATTATATATGTAATAATACTAAATAAAATAAAAATAAGGGTAATAAATGTCATATGGAATAAACCCATGTATGTAAATAGATCTCATATATGAATATTATTTTTATCCGTGCTGGGGCTTGAATTCGGGCCCTGGAAACTGGGCTGAAATTGTTGTATTCAATGACAGTGAGCTTCCTCTGCCCCACAGAGACACAGAATTGCCTAGGCCCTGAGTTCAAATTCCAGGCCTTCCAGAAAAATGGTGTAAATTCCAAGCCAGGTTCTTAATTTTTTTTGGCCAGGCCTGGGGATTGAACTCAGCTCGTGGCAACTCTGCCTCAGCTTCGGTCATCCTAGGCTGGGGTGCAGCCTCTGGACCCATAGCCCATCTTGAGATCCTAGGACCCGAGTTCAAATCTTGGGACTTGCAAAAAAAAAAAAAAAGGAGAAGTGGTGGGAAGGTGGCTCAGTATTAGAGTGCTTGCCTTGCATGCTTAAAGCCCTGGGTTTGATTCCTCAGCACCAAATAAACAGAAAAAACCTGGAAGTAGTGCTATGCCTCAAGTGGTAGAGCAATAGTCTTGAGCTGAAGAGTTGATGGACAGCACCCAGATTCAGAGTTCTGGCTCCAATACAGGAAAAAAAAGAGAAAAAAGAGAGGGGGAAAAAAAGAGAAGGATAAAACTGAGAAGTTCCAGAAGGCAGTTTAACATAGTTTATTCCTTTGCATTGCAACCGTCCTGGGTTCAAATGACAGGGCCCAGAAAGTGTACTGCTGAAGTTTGGTGGACTATCATGGAAGCCATAGCCAAAACCAGCAACCTAGGCCTGGGGCACAAATCTCAGGACTGCCACCTACGAATGGTGTGAGATCCTAAGAAATGCATTCCGATATACATCCAATCGAATGGAATGTTGTAAAGTAACAATTACATTAGTAGTTAGTGTATGATTATATTATGAAATTATACACAATTATAGTACATTGACTAATTTTCAATTAATACTTTGTTATATATTCAACCACTATTCTTAAATAATGGAAGGAATAATTTATCGATAAGTGGTAGTAATATAATATATAAAATCAAATAATATACAGATATCTCTGTCTTGTCTTCTACACACATGCATATATATATATTTATTTCTATATATCTATGAAACAATCAATCTATCTATCTATATATATATATGTTTCTACATTTGTCATTCCTGGGGCTCAGTGGTAGATTGCTTGCCTAGTACATACAAAGCCCTGGGTTCGATTCCTCTGTACTGTGCGCACAGAAACATCCAGAAGTCATGCTGTCACTCAAGCAGCCGAGCACTAGCTGAGCATAAAAGCTTAGGGACTGTGTCTAGACTCTTACCCAAGACCCAGGAATGACACCAAAAAAAAGATTGAATGTTCTGACTGCAACTATATGAGGATAGCACTGCAAATACTTCATCACAGAGCATGCTGGGAGTCTAAAACTGACGGTTGCCATCTAACCTGACTTAGCCAGAGGTCAACAACTGCAACCCTGCACCATGGAACCAGACACTGTTGGCTCACCCATAGCTGCTCAGGGGATGAGATCAGACATTGGTGGGTTGAAAATTCAGCCTTGGCAGGAAGTCTGCCAGAATATAAGCTGTGCCTCAAAGTGGTAGAGATGTAGCCTTGAGGTAAAGATCTCAGGACAGTACCTCCAACCTATGAGTGCAATCCCCGAGGCTGATGACCCTATCCACAAAAAACATCCCTCTCAACAGTTAGATGTGAACTAGTGCAGTTTGTGACATGTATCTGAAAGAATGGTGATACTGATGAAAGCACCCTAATTCTAATGACAGTTTGTGGGATAGAGCTATGTGATGAGTCTTTCCAGGGGTGCTAGGTAGTTCATGGGGTACTGTGTGCTGAGTCCTTCACAGGGTCCTATGTACTGAGTCCTTCACGAGCTATATTGTTTCATCTGGTCCTTATAAGAGCTACAGAAGTAAAATGATTTTGCAGAGGCTCATATATGTCCTCAAGGCAGGGCCGAATTTATGTATACACTGAGCTCTAGTCTAGTGACTTGTCTCCTGCAGACAATTGTTTTGGTTTAGTTTTCTCCATCATGAACCCTGAACTCAGAGCCTAGGTGCTGACTTTCTTCTTGGGCTAATGGCTAACGTTCTAACATGTGGAGCCAAGGGCCTCCTTGCAGCAAACTGTCATGGCTTTGGTGTCTTTAGCTGAGGTCTATCATCCTGCCTGCTCAGGATGCTGAGGATCTCGGTTCAAAACTATCCCAGATCACAGTCCAAAGCTAGCCTGAGCAGGAAATTCATTGAGATGGCTATTTCCAATAAACTATCAGAAAGCCTAAAGGGGTGCTGTAGCTCAAGTGGTAGAGCACTAGACATGAGCTGAAGAGCTCAGAGACAGCACCCAGGCACAGACTACAACTCCTCCAACTTACAAGAAAAGAAAGAAAGAAACCGGAAGTGGAGCACTGAGAATGTTTCTTAGAGGTAGACTGCTTTGCATGTGTGAAACCCAGGGTTTGGATTCTCAGTACCACATTACCAGGGGAAAAAAAAAGTCTGAAGTGCCTGTGTGGCTCAATTGGTAGAGTGCTGTCCTTGCGCAGGAGAAACTCAGGTAGAGTGGTTAGGAACTGAGTTCAAGCCCTAGGACTGGTGTATACACACAAACACACACACACACACACACACACACACACACACACACACACACACACACACACACACACACGGAGGCACCATTGCCAATAATGAATAATTTCATTAGGTTCAGCTCCCTAATTGTCTGCCAGGACTCTTGAATTAGTGGTAGCAGTTTGTTTCAACACTGAAACATGGGCTTACAAAGACAGGATGAGTGCAGGGAACTTGGCCTCAGACGGGAGATGACACAAATGAAGACTTCCTGTCAAAACAGAGCACTGGGAGGAGAGATAGCTTGGGGTACAAAGAGGTCTTTATCTCCTGACTTTCAGAGCCTGCCCACACACATCTTCCCTAATTGCCCCGAATGAATTGTTTGTTACATAGCTGTACAGGAGTGAGGCTTTTTCTCTGCCTGTTCCAGCAATGAGGCCGACTTCCTCCAGCAGCCTGGGGTATGAAGAACGCCTCAGGCTACACTGGGAACATGCACCAGAGAACATGCACCATCTTGAAAGTACTCTCTGTGCTATGAAATCATTCTATTCAAAGCAAATTTCCTAGCTGGGTGCCATTCTTCATAGAGACTCAGGATGTTCACTGATACAAATACGTGGCTACATTCACAGACACATGGAGTTATTGGCTCTTTTTTTGTGGCAGTTCCTGAGGCTTGAACTGTGAGCCTAGACATTTTCGCTGAGCTCCTTTTGCTCAAGGAAGCAGTTTATTGTGTCTTAAACCATGATTACCCTAGGCTGGGATGCAGCTTTTACACCCACAGATGATTCAGGGATCGTAGGACCCAAGTTCAACTCCCAGCCCTGGCAAAACAACAACAACAACAACAACAACAACAACAAAAAAAACATCAAACCAACAAAAATGGAGGAGGAAAAAAACCAGGAAGTTTTATATAACAGTTTTACCTTTGTTTCCTTAGCACTGTGACCCTCCTGGGTCTCAATGACTTGGCTTGAAAATTGTATGTGACCTTGCATGGATGAAGGCTGGGGGCTGTCAGTAAAGCCTGAGTCCAACCCAGACACCTAGGCCCTGAGTTCGATCCTGGGACTGCCACCTACACATGGCTGAAGATCCTAGGAAACTTGTTCCTATCTATAGGAATACTAATATAATGTTTGAAATGTATTAATTAAATTACTAATTAGCTAGTCATTCAAGTATATGATTGTAAGCAACAAATTTAGGTAATAGATTAATACTTTACTAAGTCTCCTCCTGTGATTAATTCCTGCAGGCATAATTTTATACCAAATAATTGATAATAATATAATTATAAAAATAAGATATAGACATCACTCTTTATATATGGTTATACACTAGAATCTACATAAATGTCTATCTGTGTCTCTCTCTGTATACATTTATAGATGCATATACATATGTAAATATACACACACGCATGCACACACACACACACACACACTGCACTCTAAACATCTATCTGTTTATATATTGGCCATTCGTAGGGCTCGATCTCAGGTCCTTAAATTTGCCCGCCAACTTCACTTGCATCAGACTTCACTTGCTAACATTTACCCATTCATGAAGTGGGTCTGCTAGGTCCTGAGGAGTTCAAGTCACAGAACTGCCAAAAACTTAATCCTGGTGGAAATCCAAGTGCCCGCTTGTTTTCCTTATCAGTGAAAGTCCTGGGTCTCAGGAATGATGTACAATACATAGGAAAATCTATGTCTTATGTAATATGATGCAAAAAAGTGATATATGTGAAATCATACTCACTAAAATACATAAGAAATAAATAAAACACAAAAGAAAATGAATACATTAACTGCAATATGCAGTAAATATGTGTATGTAAATATAAATCATTTATTTAAAATGTATATGAATATTATTTTTTCGAGTGCTTGGACTTGAATTCAGGCCCTAGGAACAGGCCCGACTTTCTTGTCTTCCAGCATGGTAATCTTCCCCATCGCCCACAGTGCTGCAGATTTACCCAGACCCAGAGTTAAAATCCCAGACCTGGCAGAGAAAATGGCCTGAATTCCAAGTCAAGGATCCTCATAATATTTTAAATACGTTTAATGTATGTATATATGTATGTTTGTACAGATGAAATGGAAATAGAGCAACTATGAACTCAAAAGGAATGTGCAAAGAAGACATAGGCACAAAGTAGAATGTGCCAAGAAATGCTGAAGTATAATTTCAAATACTGTGCTCAGGTTTGAGGGTGTGTTCAAAGTACAGCTTCAAACAATGTAGTTGGATATCTTGTGGGAAAAACTGCTTTAAACTATTCTGGGATAATTGTACAAGTAGAAGCCCCTAACTATGACTCTAATCAGCCACAACATCATCAACTTAGGGACAGTTTTCCAAGTGCAAATTGAGAAAAAGAAGGCTCATCACAGTTAGTGTTCGGGTTGAAGCAATGTCTATCACATAACTTTTCTTATAAGTGTTCATTTATTTTGGAGCATTAAAGTAGGAAAAAGCCAAGTAAATATTCTGCATGTACATAAATTAAGTGGGACGTATTATATTAGAAGTTATAGATTATGTCTTTTTATACTCTAATTTGGGACAATGATCTACTGTCAGTTATTTTCTTCTTTTCCCCTCTTTTGCCCTTCCACTTATATAATTATGATTTAAAAAGACATGCTTGAGCTTGAATTTCTAAATTCTTCAAAATTATCTGAACTATATCATACTTCTGGCAGTCTCCTATATCTTTCTCAAGGGAAATATTTTGTCACTATCATTTTTGTCCTATATGATATTGGATATCTTCTTGCCTAATTCAGTCCAAGTTATACATTAGACTCATCCAGATATCTCAACAATTGTACCATCATAAAATACTATCTTACTTAGAAATGATGATTTTAGTATATCTGGTGCGGTGGCATCCGTCATTTTTGAATGACCCTAAATGATACTTACATGCAATCATGTTTAAACCAACATGCCACTCAGTAGATGAACGAATTGACAAAATGTGGTTTATATATGCACGGTGGAATTCTATGCTTCCAATTCATAAGGAAATGGAAAGACTTGGGAAAATCCTACTAAGTAAAATAAACAAGCCATAAAGAAACAGATTCCGTGGTTTTCCTCATTTGTAATAAGTAGGAAATGTCTAGGATAGTCCTAGCAGATGAACAGAATTTCTCAACAGCTATGTATATATGACCATATAAGATGATGCTGAGCAAAATGAACTCCTGGATATTGAAATAGAAGTTTTTCTTTGTGGTTGCTGTTTTTAATGTACTATGTGATTTCTTTTATCTTTTGTGTTTTCCCCTATGGTTTCTCCCTTGCTGTATTTGATTTCAGTATCTTGTGCACTGTATATACATTTATCTTTTTTTTTTCTTTTTTTGGGCCCGTTCGTGGGGCCTGAACTTTGGGCCTGGGAGCTGTCCCTCAGCTCTTCAGCTCAAGGCTAGCATTCTACCACTTGAGCCACAACACCACTTCCGGCTTTCTTCTTTTTGCTTATATGGTGCTGAGGAATCAAACTCAGGGCCTCAGGCATGCAAGGCAAGCGCTCTACCACTGAGCCACCTTCCCAGCCCTATACATTTATCTTAATTTGGCAATGGAAAAGGCACAACAAAATGGTGAAACAAAGGACAAAGGGCAAACCAATGCAACAGCAATACTCACAAGACAACATGTTGGAAATTTACATTAGAACTTGTCAGGAGTATTGGGGTGAAGGAAAAGTCTGAGAAAAATGAGGGAGGGTGTAAAAAGTTCGACATGTTATGTATTCACTACTTTACAATTACTACATCCCCTTCTATACATCACCTTGACAATAAAATTAAATTTAAAAATGAGCTGCATAAAATAAAATTTCACTGTATTGGTATAGCAAATATTATTCTATGTGTATTACCTTTTAAAAAAATGAACATTTTGGCTCCTAATTTGAATTAAATTCCCCTTTCTTTATCAGAGGGACATCAAGTGGAATGTTATCAAACAATACAATGTTTTCAGAATATGCTTGCCATTATTTTGAAAAAAAAAAAACATTTTTTAATCTTTTCTCATACTAACTTAGAAAACAGTTTAATTCTAACTTTCAAAACTTACTAATTGTTAAGAGGACAGAATATGTACGGTCTTCAACATTCCAATGACTACTATCTACTCATTTTCAAATTCTGAACATGCCATAGCAGAGACATTCAAAATAGTACCTGTTTGCCTTTTACTTAAATCTGCAATAGATGCAGTTTCCAATGAGTCGTTACATATTTAAAAGTCAACAGAAAAAGTAGACACATTCTGGTAGAAGATAAAACTATGAAGTAGCTACAATATTTAATTTCTCAAAAGTAAACATTTGTTAATCAGAGTAATCTATTATTTCTATGACAATCAATCCCAATTTTTATTCCATAAAGTCATCCTAGACCAACAGTTTCCAATTTGTAAGGTGCATCTTAAAATTTCCTAAATTCACATCATGACTAGCTTATCACTATTGTGAAAAAATACTACACTTCTGCTAATATGATGCCCTTCGTCTTGCAGAAAGAACACTATACTAAACTTTGCTGCATCGTTTCCCCCAGTGATATTCTTGAAATCAGAACACTTGCAAATATTATTTTTATTTTTATTTTATATTTATTTTATTATATATTTATATATATTATCCATCATAGATATTCAGGAGATCTGAATATCTGAATATTAAGATCTGAAGATTATGGTTCCAAGCCCACCCAAGAAAGAAGGTTCCTTAAATTCTTATCTCCAATTAAACTGCTCATGAAAATCTAGACACACATGGCACTGAGGTTCAAATGTTAGAGCAGTAGTCTTGAGCAAAACAGGCTCAGATACAGTGCCCAGACCCAGAGGTCAAGCCCTAGGACAAAACAAACAACAAAAACAAAATAAAACCAAATGCCAAACCTTGCATTTTCTCATTTTATACAGAGGTAAATAATTAAGGAAATTTCTTCCTGTGTTTTGTATAGGTAGAAGAAAAATGATGTCACACAATGACTCTCTTCATACTATGTTACACCAAAATCTCAAAAGATTGCTCGATTTCTAAATTTATAAATTAATATCAACTTGTTGGCAACTTTGTCTAGATTATTCACTGTATCATGCTACACATGAACTGTTGGAATTGTCGATTAACTAAGTTCTAACTATATCTCACTTGAAAGAATATTCTAGGCAAATAGAATGCCAGAATCATTTGTGAATTTCTAAATTAAATCTTCTACTTGAAAAGAATTTTGGAATATCATATCGAATAGTAAATTACAAACAAAAATATTTATTTTAAATCTAAATTCTAATTTAGCCAGGTCTACAAAGTCCTACATTAAATGAACTTTCCTATTTCTCCAGGCTTAAACTTTTGTAATCCTTCATCATTTCTTTGGAATCTAACAGAATGATGCTTACTTTTTCAAATTTTTGGTTGGGAATCATGAGCTCTTTAGCATCTAGGAATGTTCGGTAATGAAGACAACATTTAAAACCCAACTGAGGATTATATATTAGTTACATTTCAATAGGAAACTTGACTTCTCAAAACATAATGACAAAATTAGCCCAAACTTCCAACTGTGTATGCCTTCCTTGTTTATTTTTTATTCCTTTCTTGGTTTATTTTATTGAGACAAAATTATACTACCTAGTCCAGGGAATGTATCACTATATAATTCCACATTCTAATCTCCTGTCTTATTCTGAGTGCTAGAATTCCTGGCTTGTATCACATTGTCCTACCACTTTTTGTTGGTTTATTTAGATACAGACTCCAATAACATTTCCACTAGACTGATGGCTCAGACTGTTCAAGTATTATGTTCAAAGCTATTCTAATATTTGTCACAGGTTATGAACATTTTCAGATACACCTGAAGGGGTCTCTGATTCCTTCCTCCATGGATATGATCCCTTTATTAATGATGACTTGATTTTCTATCTCTTGCCCCTACCTATATAATATTCTCAAGCTTTTTTGGGGAAAGTTCCCTTAAGGACTTTCTAATATTAAAAATTATCACTTGATTCTAGTCTTACTCAGGAAATATTTTCTATTATTTTCTAACTTTTTTACACAGTCTGAGAATTGTTTCTTATGTGTGTTTGAACATATATGTGCCTTTGTATGTGCATATTTGTATCTATGTATGCAAAAACCTCAAGCTGTTATTCAGCAATCTTGCTGAATTCCATCACTTGAATCATTCTTCCAATGTAGCTTTTGACTAGTTAATTATAGATAGTGTTTCAAAGACTGTTCTGCCCAGGCTGGATGCAAACTGAACTTACCAGACTCCTTTACATTATTAGGATTTATTTCTCCAGGAGTATCAACTCTTAAACTACAAACATTTCTGTGAGTGTAAAATCTAAGCTGTAGATTTTTAACTCGAGTTCATATAAAGATAGATGGACATACACATTACATATGCTGAGTGTACACTGTTAGAAATATGATCCTAAGCAAGGTTCCAGTGGCTCATGCTTATAGTCCTAGCTACCCAGGAGGCTGAGACTGAGGATTGCAGTTCAAATCCAGCATGGATAGGAAAGTTTCTGAGGCACTTATCTCCAATGAAGCACCAGAAAATTAGAAGTGGCGCTGTGGCTCATAGATAGAGCACAAGCTTTGAGCTGAAAAGAAGAGGGACAGTGCCCAGGCCTGGAGTTCAGGCCCCACTACCATCAAAAAAAAAAAAAAAAAAAAGAAAAACAAAGAAAAAGAGAAAAAGAAATGTGATCTTAGCCACCAGTTCATTGCTAGTATCATTCCTGCTCTCTCAACATGGCCTTTTTTTCCAGTTAAGTCCATGCTCTTATATCTGACTTGCTTGGAACCAGAATTATTCTTCCATTCTACTTTTTTTTTTTTTACAAATTTACATGATTAGCTAGCATATTTAGAGCTAGTAGAAGAAAGAGAGTGGCCTCATCCTTCATGTTCCACTTAGAAATAATGCTTTCTCTATATCATTCCCATAGATCTAAATACTGGCCTTGGCTTTATTGTTTCAAAGTTGTCTTATTTGCAGAGTCTTCTATAGTGCATTGAACCATTATACATAAACATAGAACTTCTCTTTCTTCTATTCCTATTGTTTCTCCTTCTATTAACTTATGTAAACTTGGGAAATAATGCACAACACACACACTCACAAAAAAATGTTCCTGAGAACGTTCTTCCCACTTAAAATTGGTCTTAATTTACAGAGCACTTAGGAAATTTGAAGATAAAGTACTCCAGGATAACTTTTTTTTTCGTTCTTTATTGTGAAAATGGTGTACAGAGAGGTTAGAGTTACATAAGTAAGTTAATGAGTACATTATCTAACAAGCATTGTTACCTCCTCATTTGCTTTTCCCCTGCCATCCCTTTTCTCCCAACTGTCCCAAATCTCCCCTCCCATCCCCAAATTGTAAAGTACGTTTTCAACATAGAGTCTTGATCATCTCATTGTTACAATGGGTCATACTGTGTCTTTGTTTCAGAATTTTATTTCCCTTCCACTCCCACAGTAGAAAAATGTATATGCAAGATACAAGTCACCAACATCAAATACAGTGAAAATAGGTTATACCATGGAGGAAGAAAATAGAAGATAGATAAAAAAAATCTCAGCATGGTAATAAAAGAGTTCCTGCTTGACTTTACTCCCTGCTGCCTCTGACTGTCTCCAGGGCTAGGGGAAGTTGGGGAATGGGCAAGTGGTGAACTTACCTCTCCTTGAACCCGGTCCGTCTTCCACGGGATCCACCAAGACCCAACATCTGGCACCCAACATGGGGCACGAAAGGAAAATATTCTAGCTGAGGTTAAGAGGTCTCTAAGGGCAAGTGAAATCCTTAATATGGGTAATGTTATCTCAGAGAAGGAGGAGAAGGGGACAACATTAGGCCTAGTGGAAGTAAAAGAGGACTTGGGTGCCCCTGACGGTCCTAGGCCCTCACCCTATTCCCACAATTGGGGGGTGGTACAGTGCCCTATGCAGCCCTACAGAGGGACCTGGGAGATCTGGACCCCTACAGACCTTCCACGGAGAAGCCGAGGGCCAGGGAATTAACCTATACTGAGTCTTAATCTGTTAAGAAAGGCCACCAGGGAACCTGGACCCTGGGCCAAAGGATTCACTTCCCCAAGCGTATTCAGTCAATCTGGCACCAGGAGCTAACAGACCCTTGGAATGGTATCTATGGGAATCCAAGGATATTAAACAGCTCTGCAAGGTAGTGGTAGAGGATGGTCCGAACTCTCCTTGGGCCCAGATCCTGTTGCAGGACATTGCTTATTTTCAGTGTGTCCCTAAAGACTGGCTAGATGTGGCCAAAGCTGTCCTCACCAGTTCTCAGTTTATTAAATCGTGTGCCTTCTTTAAGGAGGAATGCAGAGGGCAGGAGGAGAATACCTGGGAGGCTCAACCCACAATACTGATTACTTATGCCATGTTAACCGGGACAGGGGAAGGGTACTCCACCGGCATCCAACAGGCCACAATACCAGGCCCATACTGTGACCAGGTGAGGCAGGCAGGACTTGCCTAGTGGTACTAATTGGATGAAGGGCTCACTGAGTTCCCCATAGCAGGAGTAAGACAAAAATTGGGTGAGCCTCGACCTGATTTTATAGACTGAGTCCAACAGTGTGCTCACCACAAGTCGCCGGCAAGGGACCTCCAAGATCAGTTTGTAAAGCTACTGGTTTGGGAAGGGATGAATGCAGACCACACAGCCTGCGAGGGATTGAGAGAGTGTTCCCTGAGCACTTGGGTGGTGGCCTCGCAGGATGTAGAATGCAACAGCCCCAGTCCCAATCACTATCTTTACCTTTACAGGCTCAGACATCTGAAATGTCTGAGGCTATTACCCAGGTTCTGGCAGCCCAGGGCCAAGGAAACCCAAGGCCATCAGGGAGAGGGACATGTTTTAAATGCAGACAGGAGGGTCGTTTTAAGCAGGACTGTTCACACCAATCCATCCCTGCCCCTCCGCCAACTGGCCCGGGGGGTCCAAACCACCCCCTACATCCTGCCCCAGGTGCAGGAAGGGGTACCATTGGAAAAAGGATTGTCAATCCAAATTTGATTTAGATGGGAAGCCTTTTAACTAGGGGAGGGGCATCTTCCAGCCCTATTAGCTCAAGGTGGAACCCCCTGTGCTGTAAGGCCCAGGCAGCCTCATGGCAGGATGACTCAGGCCCATTGGACCATCCCCCGGGGAAGGACTCCACCCTAAAATGAGTATTTTCCTAGGTGTAAAGCAGTTTTACTGCCTAATTGACATGAGGGCAGATTGAACAAAGAGTCGATTGCCCTTATGAAATGGACTAGCCTAGATGGAAAGCAGGGAAAAATATGCTCTTTAGTGGCAAAGAAACCTCACCGGCAATTTACTAGGGCAAGACACATGGATGCTGTGGTCAATACAGACCATCGAGCATCCTATGATGATATCCTGGATGGCGAAGAAACACAATGGCTTAAACATGATCTAGAGGGAGTTAAGAAAAAGTGTTTTTTTAACTTTCATAAGTACAGAGAAGAGCATAAGGGACCCACTTGGGTGCACCCCCAATCCTAAAGGCAATTGTCCCCCAAATACCTCCCATTAGGTGGAAACCGAGAAGCCTTATTTGGGTGGAGCAGTGGCCATTGACCAAACCTAAACTTGTAGCGCTCCACCTTTTGGTGGAGGAACAGAAAAAACTTGGGCACATACTCCCTTCTGTGAGTCCTTGTATTTGTTATCCAAAAGGCATCCGGGGCTTGGTTCATGCTCCAAGATCTATGTAAGGTAAGTGAAAGGATGGAGCTAGTAGGAATCCCCTAAGAGGTATGCCCTGGACTCCTGCTTCAGAATATACCTTGGTTGTAATTGATATTAAAGATAGTTTTTTTGATCCCTTTGCATCTGGATTACTGCAAGAAATTTGCCTTCTCCATCCCTTCTCTTAATATTTTCCCATCCTGATCGGGGGTTTGAATGGAGGGTGCTGCCACAGGGAATGGCCAACAGCCTGGTCTTTTGCTAACAATACTTGGCCACACTTTTAGGGCCTGTGCTGGGTTCAGACACCTCTCTTACCTATGCCTACATGGAAGACATAATTCTGAGGCACCAAGACCTGGGCCGCCTGGAGGGCCTTCTAACCCATGTTCTCACCATATTAAAAAAGGAGGGTTTTCCAATATCCCTAAATAAAATTCAAAAATTATCTCCTGTTAAGGAGCTCGGATCCCAACTTACCTTGACTCAGGCCAGCCCCCTTAAACCTTTGCTGGATATTCCAGCATCTCTGTCCCTAACCCAACTTCAATGTCTTTTAGGGGAAATCAATTGGCTGTTGCCATGGGTTCTCATCCCTAAAGTCTTGTGCCCTTATTCAACCGACTAAAAGACAGGACACCCCAAGAAGTTATTACAATTACAAACAACAATTGGGCAATATTTTTACAGTTCAAACGAGCCCTGGCTGAACTTTCCCTGAAGAGGTACTCTATTCTTAAGCCCATTTCCCTCTCGTTGTTTGCAAGTGTTACATTGATTTCTGCAGTTTTAAGTCAAAGGGGTGGGAGCCATTAGAGTGGCTTCACACTCCCCTGGGGGGCACACCTCAGGTGTACTCTCAGGCAGAACAACTTGCCGATGCTATTATCAAGGGAAGGACCCAAGCCCAAAGGCATTATGGCTTTGATCCTCACTCCATTGTTTTTTTCTTTTCGGATGGCAGACGTTGAGTACTCACTTGAGCCAATGCTCAACCTGCTCTCTCCCTGGAAGGATTTCTAGGTCAAATTGACTGCCATTATGGGTCATCTAAATGGACAGTCATGTTAAGGCGACTTCCCCTCATAATGCCTTCTCTATTTTCTCCTACACCTATTCCTGGCGCCCAACATGATTTTACTGATGGAGGTAAAACAGGCTCTGCATATGCAGCCTTTGAGGAACAACAAAAGACCCCAAGCCAACAAAGATTTCAACCTTGTCAAGGGTCAGCAGAATGAAAAGAAATGTTTGCAGTAATTATGGCCCTTCAAGACATTCAAAAACCCTTTAATTTGTATTCTGATAGTTTATATATGATTAACTTGCTCCCTCATATTCCCCAGGCACATATTAAACTGGATGGAAACCCTATTTTTCCCCTTATGCACACCCGTAAGGGCCTATTAGATGTATGGAGAGCCCCTATTCATATTCAACATTTGAGAGGGCATTCAAAACTTACTGGGTTTTTATCCATGGGCAATAATTGGGCGGACCAGTTAGCTACTGGCCCACAAGCTTTAATGTTACAAGAGGCCACCTGTTTACGTGATTTAACCCACAATAATTGGAGAGGTTTTCAACATAGTTTCCCTCAGATTCCTGTAAAGGACTTCAAAAGGATAGACATACCTGTAAAACATGCCAGCCCTTCTTTTTTTTAATTTTTTATTTTTTTTAATTTTTATTTTTTGTGAACACACTGTACAGAGGGGTTACAATTACATGGGCAGGTTAATGCGTACATTTCTTATCAAGCATTGCAGCCTCCTCCTTTGTTTACCCTTCACATCCCTTCCCAGCCTCCACCCCACCCCCCACCCAATCCTCCCTGCTTTCCCCACTCCCACCAACATTGTAAAGCTCATTTTCGACATGACAACTTGTACTTCTCATTGTTGCAACAGGTCCACCTGTATCCTTAAACGACATGTTTTTCCCCATCTCCTCCACAAGGTATACTGACATCAAATATAGTGAAAGCAGAGGTTATACTGTGGGGGAGGGACATACAAAGATAAAAAGAGATAATCTTATAAATGCATTAGAAACAAATGCCTGAAAGGAAAAAAAAAACATTAGAATACATATCTAAGGATTCATTTTCCTAACATCACATTATCTGACCTTTTCCGCTTGACACATACATATACTAGATATTGGAAATAAGGGAAAGCATGGGACCTATGTTTCTTTGGGCCTGGCTTACTTCACTTATCATAATTTTTTCCAAGTTTTTCCATTTCCTAACAAATGGGGCAATGTCATTCTTTCTGATGGAGGCATAGAATTCCATTGTGTATATATACCACATATTCTTGATCCCTTCATCTACAGAGGGGCATCTGGGCTGGTTCCATATCTTAGCTATGGTAAATAATGCTCATGCCAGCCCTTCTTAAAAGTATCCCTGCTACAACCAGAGGCCTCAAACCCAATGTCCTTTGGCAAACTGATGTGACTCATTTCCCAGACTTTGGTAAGCTTCAATATATTTTTGTTTCTATAGATACCTATTCAGGAGCATGTTGGACCACAGCACATACAGGAGAAAGAACTAAACATTCAGAAGCACATTTTCTTCAATGTTTTGGCACCTTGGGTCTACTAACACAAGTTAAAACCGATAATGGACCTTGTTTTGTTAATAAAGCAATGTCAGAGTTCTTTGACAGATGGCATATTACTCATACTACAGGAAATCCCTATAATCCCTAAGGCCAAGCAATTATAGAAAGAAATCAACAATGTCTTAATGAGCAATTAGTAAAACAAAAAGGGGGAGTTAACCCCCATATATAGTTACAGATAGCTTTGTTTACCATTAACATTTTAAATTTTTCAAAAGGGACAATTGAATCCAGATTTCAGAAGCACTGCAGACAACTAAATCCTAAGCCCCAAGTGAAAGTCAGGTGGAAGGACCCCCTGACACAACAATGGAGCGGGACTGACCCTCTAGTTATCATGGGCAGGGGATTCAGATACATTTTTCCCATAGGGGAGAAAGCCCCCATTTGGATCCTGTCCAGGAACTTTAAGTTTTTACCCATTTCCTCTATAGAGGAAGAAGCCCAAGGATAAACTAACCAACAAGGAAAGTAAAACAGCTATGCTGGTCCATGCTTGTGTTTAAAAGAGGGAAAGCTGAAAGGACAATTACTAACCATCCCCAAGGGCAAGCAGCCCTTGAGTAGCTCTTGCGTTCTCTAACAATTGCAGATGGTGATATTCCAGCTGTTAGCTGTCCTGACCCTCCCAGTCCTGGCAATGCCCCTACGGAATCCACATCAACCTCAATGGGTGACCTGGGCAGTGATCAGAACTGGCACTGGAGAAATCATCAACAGCACCAAAAGAGAAGCTGTCCCTTCGACCTGGTGTCCATTTGACCTGGCTAGAGGATCCTGGGATGTTGGAGATTGAGACCCCCTTTACCAAGGACCGCCTGAGTGTGGGGATCCATGAGGATGCACTGTGCCTCATGTATGGTACCCCCAATACCCAGGCTGCTCCCATGCTTTAAAGAGGTCAACCTTATAAGATACTGACTATTATATATGTCCCAGTAGTAATCGAACTGCTTCGGACATTTCCAACTGTGGTGAGGCTAACGTTTATTAACTTTACTGAGGAGGGAAAAAAGATAATTAACTGGGAGATGGGCAGGATGTGGGGGTTGCGGTTATATCGAAAAGGATAGAGCCTAAGAGATCCAATGCATGGCTCTCCTATTATGATAAGCTCAGTGCTGAAGATTACTCCATACTTTAGGTGAACCACGGAAAGAGGAGGTGCCAATTGGGCGAACCTCATAAGAGATGCCCTGACCTGAGCCTCAGCAAAGAGGTGGCTCTGCTATTAAAATAAAAAGGGGGAATCTGTAGGGCACATGGACAGCAAAGTTGGCGCTGAGAGGCAGTTTAGTGGGCAGAGTCCGAGTTGTTTATGTTAAAATCTGACTGTGTACCACAACCAGGCAAAGTGACATCTGTACTTGAATGTAGTGACCGCCTACTCGACCAGCGAGGAAAAACGACCACCACTCCAGGAGTCTTCTCAGATCACGCTTTATTGGAGAGCCTTTTAGTTGTAGGAGAGCTTGGGCGCGAGAGAGCGTGCACCCGAAATACAGCCGCTTATATAGGGAATTCGAACACGGGTCTTTTCTATTGTTGGTCGCCTGCCTTTTACCGTCATCAGGTGTCATGGGATTGGCTGGGGACACTACCTTGCTCGCGCACGCGCACAGCCCAGGCGTCCCGCCAAGCACCGTCTGGAGTGGTAATCCTCAAAACTGCAAGGGAGTGGGCGGAGTCTCGCCTCGGCTCCCTACAGTTCCCCCTTCTTTGTTTTATGGCAACAGGTAAGAGTAGAGGTTGGGCCTCTGTCTAAGACATTAATGAGAGGACCTTGCACTGGCCTTCGCCTGAGGGGCGCCTTCCCCAGTGATGACCAGGCCCGTCCGATGCCTTTTTTGCAGAGGTGGGATCTTGGGCATCAACCCACTTGCAACCCAGCATGCTCTTCTTGAGGAGATGAGAACCATCTCCTCAAGTGCAGTGCACTTGCCTGGCACCCTGTCCCAAATTGCAAATTGCATACCTGTCCCGGTGCAATGGGATCCCCTGATCCCTCGGGGTGCTAAGGCTATGCAGGATGGTAAGGCTTAACTGCCTCTCAGGGCCGACAGCCAAATCTGGGGTGAGGATCCACTCTCCAAAGCGGCTAATGCTTGCAAGATAACAACCTTGTCCCTTCTGGTTTGGGCTCGAAGGCGACAGACCAACCATAGGCAGACCACGCATCCTCCCAAGCAGCAGGCTAAAAACATTCCAACTCCCACCCGCTCTTTGACAAAGGACACCACAGAGGCAATCCAGTCAGTAAATTGTGACAGCCCACAGCATCATCGGTTTAGCTATGACAGTGATTGCTATTAGCACTGTTGCTAACAGCAGGAAGATCAGCTGTATCAGGAGACGAGTGGATGGCATCTTCAAGATGGGGTTCTTCTGCAGTCTCCACTGGCCTGGTCAGTCTCGTTGGCACCCAGTGAGGTACTTCTTGACTCTGTGGAAAAACACAAACAGCTCCCCTGGATCTCGTTATTACCGGATCCGGTCCATACCATTTATTATTAATAACATCCTTCCACATAACCATGTCTTTAGTATCCATGGAGTCTCTTGTCATATGCCGATCTGCGGCAGACTGATCGTTGTCATTTAGAATTAAAAAATTAAGGGTAAAGAGCGCAAGAGAAAGTCTTTCCCTGGGGGACGCGGACTCAGCAACTCCCCCTTTTTGTTTTTGAAGCATTTCTTTTATGCTTCTATTAGCTCTTTCCACTATACCTTGTCCTTGAGCATTGTAGGGCAATCCGGTGGTGTGGGCAACCTGCATTTGTGCGCAAAAGGCGCGAAAACCATGGGAAGTATAAGCAGGGCCATTATCCGTCTTGAGTCTAAGGGGCTTTCCCCAAGCTGCCCAAGCTTCTAAGCAGTGTATTCTGACGTGAGACACCTTTTCTCCTGCCAAAGGTGTGGCATGAATGACACCGGAAAAGGTGTCCACAGACACATGTAAATATTTCAACTTACCAAATTCCGTCAGATGAGTAACATCCATTTGCCATAGGGCATTTGGTCTCAACCCCCTGGGGTTTACCCCCACATGGGGAGGATGAAGAAAGGTAACACAAGATTTACAGGCTTTAACAATATCTCTTGCCACATGCCTGGACAAATTATATCTTTTCCTAAGGGTATTAGCAGGTACATGATACAATCTATGAAAGTCTTTTGCCAATTCTACAGGATCAGCAGCGACCAGAGCCATAGCCCGAGTTGCCTGGTCCACCAAATCATTACACTTTGCCATCGGGCCCGGCAACATAGAGTGGGCACGAATATGTCCAATATAAAAAGGATGTTTTCTGTTTAAGATGAGGGATTGAATCTGTAACAAAACATTAGAAATTGTACTGGCCTGCTTAACTGAAGCAGCAACTTCAAGAGAAGCAACGGCATTTACAACATATAATGAATCAGAAAATAAATTAAAAGGTTGATCAAATCTTTTAAAAACTTCAAGCACAATTAAACATTCAACAGCCTGTGGGACATTCGGCCGAAAATTAAAAACTACCGGCTGTTTGTGTCCTTGAACAAAAAAGGCACCTTGTCCAGATTTTGATCCATCCGTAAAGATGGTCAGAGCATCAACCAAGGGCTCCTTTGAAGTGACAACAGGAAAATACACTAAATTTTTGTTAACTATGGCAAGCAGAGGATGCTTAGGATAATGATTATCAATTACATTTGGAAATGAGCAAACAAGAATTGCCCACATATCCACTGTGGCTGCTAAAATTTCAACTTGCTCACGAGTGTATGGAATAATTAATTTATCTGGAATTTTTGCAAAGTGCATTAAACAATACTTCATACCCAAAATTGCCTGTTTAGCCACTAATTCAGGAAAATATTGAACAGTTTTTGCTCCCACAGAATCATAGCATTAATAGTTAGCCTTTGAAGCAAGGCAGTGGTATAATTGGCCGTCACCCCATAAGTCCTGACTGCCTCAACTAAATCTTTTAACTGGGAGTAGGAAACCGGCTCAAGAATTCTCTCATTAGTAATTGGATTTTCAAAGACTGGAAAAGCGGCCGCTAACGGCGACCATTTGCTGCCTTTTATAAAGTGACTCTTCCCTGCCGGCGGGCACGGCAGGGGGGCCGACGGGTGAGGGGCAGCTCCGTTTCCTCTCCCTGGCTGCTGCGGTACTCCCACCCCTAGGGGGCGCCACCCTCCATATCTGTCTGCCACGTGCTCCGCCGCAGCCTCTTCTAAGTCTTCACTATCAGCTGGATCGAGCTGCTCTCCCTCCTCCTCTAACATTTCTTCCTCTGAGTCACTCACAAGATTACTATATTCTTGGTCCCGCCCTTCCACATGTAGGGCTGAGAACCGGTTTGCTTTTAAAGAAGGGCACGGAGGTCTCCTTGAGATCCCCTCCCTAAAACCCTTCTCCTTTTGTGAGGGCTGCAGCCCCTCTCGCTTCAATTCTTTAGGATCCTTCTGTCTTTTTTCCCTTTTTCTTTTAGGCCTCTTTTCCTCCCCATTACTGTATACTGACTCTGATAGACTATCCTGATGCTGCGTTAGTACTTTGCGTCCTTCCTGGATTAAATCAAACCCTCCCTCCTCGAGGCAAGTGCGCACCATCAAAAAGACAAGCCACAAGGGAAGAAGCAATGCAAGCAACCAATAAATATCTAAATCTACAGTGAACAGCATACCAGGGGATGTTTACCAACGTCTCCTCTCCGCGTGTTGAGTTCTGGCTCCAATTCGGCCTCTCGCGCGGGTCCCGTCCCAGGTTCGTTCCCGGGTTTCAGCACCAGTTGTAGTGACCGCCTACTCGACCAGCGAGGAAAAACGACCACCACTCCAGGAGTCTTCTCAGATCACGCTTTATTGGAGAGCCTTTTAGTTGTAGGAGAGCTTGGGCGCGAGAGAGCGTGCACCCGAAATACAGCCGCTTATATAGGGAATTCGAACACGGGTCTTTTCTATTGTTGGTCGCCTGCCTTTTACCGTCACCAGGTGTCATGGGATTGGCTGGGGACACTACCTTGCTCGCGCACGCGCACAGCCCAGGCGTCCCGCCAAGCACTGTCTGGAGTGGTAATCCTCAAAACTGCAAGGGAGTGGGCGGAGTCTCGCCTCGGCTCCCTACACTTGAATAGCTCAAAGACAGAAGGGAAAGTATAGAAAGTTTAGGTGAATGATAGGATGACCTCTACAGTGATTGGTTGGTTCATTTTCCTCCCCTTCCATGCCACTCGGTCTTTTGCTTTAAAAATTGCTTGCTGCGTGGTGATAAACGAGTTCCTGCTTGACTTTACTCCCTAATGCATCTGACTGTCTCTGGGGCTACGGGAGGCTGGCGAATGAGCTAGAAGCACACTTACCTTTCCTCGCACCCCGTCCATCTTCTGTGGGACAGATGAAGATCCAACAGGTAGGGGGAGAACAAAGGAGGAAGCAACAATGCACAATAAGAAATGTACTCATTACTGTGTTCATGTAACTGTAACCCCTCTGTACAACATTTTTACAATAAAAAACATACAAAAAATAATGTAGTACTCAAAGAAGCACTTTGGGGGTAAGGGAAGGATATCTAAATAGCTGTACAAAATTCTACATTGCTTTTTATTAAATGTTCAATATGGAACTGAATAAACATAAGTGCTTCCATTAAAAATATTAACTCACTGTCTTGGAACAGGGGCCAGTATTTCTGCCATTGAAGTGATTTGAGCTCATTGTCCGGGTAACTCTTTTACACCATTGGTGAAGGGGAAGCTCACTATCCTTGAGGAAAAGAAATTCAAGCTAGAGTTCCTAGGGCCTGCATTGAGGCCCTGCAATGTAAAAAATATTTCTATACATGTGTAATATATGATATATATGTACACATGCATGTTTATTATATGTTGATTATTATAATTATTGATTTTGTATTTATTTTATTCATTTCATAGTTTATTGTATTTAGTATTATTATACACATAATATTTATTGTGTTTTGTACATCTATTATAAAATTATACACAATAAATCAGGTCATTGACTTGTTTTACATCAATATTTTATTAAGTGTTGAAACATGATACATAATTAAATGGAGGCATTAGTCACAGTCATCACATGTTTAGAGTCTCTCCCAAGTATGAGCTTTGTCTTAGTTATCTTTTGACAACTTACTATAAGGATTTCTTTAGATGATTTATACTCAGAAGCCTTTTTTTTTGAGGATAAGCAAGTTGTGGGATAAAATTGTAAGGGTGGGGATGCGAATGTGGCTTAGTGGTATAGAGATTGCTCAGCATACATGAATGCCAGAGTTTGAATCCTCAGTGCCACATACTCAGAAAAACCCAGAAGCTGTGGAGTGGCTCAAGTGGTAGAGTGCTAGAATTGAGAAAAAGAAGCTCAGAGACATTACCCAGGCCCTTAGATCAAGCCCCAGGACTGGCAAAAACAATGGGCCAGATGCTGGTGGCTCACTTTTGGAACCCTAGCTTCTCAGGAGACTGAGATCTGAAGACACAGTTCAAATACAGCCTACACAAGGAAAGCCTGTTAGACTCTTATCTCCAATGAATCACCAAAAGACCTCACATGGTGCTGTGGCTCAAGTGGTAGAGAGTTAGCCTTGAGCTGAAGGGTGCAGGGACAGCGCCCAGACTTCAGTCTGAGAAAAACATCTGGAAAAAAAGTGAGGGATAGTCAAAGTACTTTTCCTGAGTAAAGGATAATCAAAGTACTTTTCCTATTTGCTAATTATGAGAATATTTTTGGGAAAATGAACATTGATGTACACCAGATTTGGAGTCAGGGCTCAAGGTTCAAGTATAGCAGATCCATATGCCCAGCCTCTCAGACTCTAACATTATAACCTTGTGTCCTACAGAGTTCTGAAAGGTCCAACATTGAAAGGCATAATATGCTCCCCAAACCCTTTGTGATAAGCACTTGACTTCTTTTGTCAATGTAATTACAGTTCTGAACCTAGCACTGCACATGTAGCTCAGGCCCGTCACCCTAGCTCAGGAGACTGAGGTCACAGGATCACAGGGTGAAGCCAGCCAGGGTAGGAAAGTCTATGACACTCTAACTTTCACTTCTGGAAAAGTCAGATATTCAAGAGCTTCCTGGGTTTCCCTTGGTGAAGAGGTTACTTGCACACTAAATTTTCTTAGAGTTCTCAAGCTATAGAAGCAGGAAAGAAACATTGTTGACCCATTCTGGGTTCAAATGAAGTTCTCAGGATCCAAGCCCTAGCCCTGTTATCAGGAAGTACTCCATTGTAACACTGTATTTGAAGGACAGAAAAGAGTTGCAAAAGCCGGGCTATGTAAAGAGACCAAGGCCTGTAGGATTAGGAGGCAGAATGTACACACTCAACAGGAAAGTGAGCTGCAAAACCACTTCATTCATTCAGGCACAAACAGCAATGGGGGGGCAACTTTAAACATTTGTTAGAGTTACACCAGGGTCAGGCTTTTCTCAGCCTCTTCAAACAATGACTAATTAATCTTCCCTCAGATGAAGGGATCCTCAGGCTATCTTTACGTTAATAATGGAGAGTCGGTTTAATGGGGAGAAGGGAGGAACAGAGTAGAAAAACCCTACTCTCTGTTCTTAGGGAGTACGTTTTTGACTCAGTCAGATTTGAAGGCCCTTCTTCTACCTCTGCCAGTCCATTCTCCTTCCTTCATTCTCCACATCATTAATGCAAATCCCCAGTCAAAGGAGAGACAGAGTCCTTTCTCTACTATCCTCCAAGCACCTGAGTTAGAACCTGGCTCTGCCCTCTTGGCTCTTCTGCTGCCTGAGAAGTGGGAGAGAGACAGTCTTCCTGTTCTGTGGTGTGTGATGGCGAAGCTGGTGGCCTAGAGCACTGCAGAGAGCCTCATGATTGGGAATTTTTCCCTTCTTTCCTCCTGAAGTCTAAGACCAGATTCACCTATCATCTTTCTATCTATCTATCTATCTATGTATCTGTGTATCTATCTATCTATCTATCTACCTATCTATCTATCTATCTATCTATCTATCTATCTATCTATCTATCTATCTATCTATCTATCTATCTATCTATCATCTATGTATCTACCTACCTACCTACCTACCTACCTACCTACCTACCTCCTACCGAGTGAGCTAGCTATCTCTTTGTCAGTCCATGGGTTGAACTCAAGGCCTGGGCACTGTCTCTAGCACTCTACTACTTTAGCCATAGCACCAATTCTGGCTTTTTCTGTGTATGTGCTACTGAAGAATCGAACACAGGGCTTCTTGCATGCTAGGCAAGCACTCTCTCACTAATCCACATTCCTAGCCTCCTCATCTTTTTCTTAATGGTAGTTTTTATGTAAGTATGCTACCAACTTATGTCCCCAAGTTTAATTTTCGGAATACTGGTTATTTCTATGAACCCTGATCTTCTCTTCTCCTGCCTGATTTGTGACTGTTTCTATCTTGGCCTCATAATAAAATTTAAATAAGGGCTGCTGAGAGTTTAAGGATGCATCATATAAGGACACAGGCCTGGAACCATGGAAGAGAAAAGCCATGGCCAGAAATGAAGAAAATGATGTGGTATGTGCAACAAGCATATCTGAAAAATAAATCAGTAAATAAAAGCAAAAGCAATACATATGATCTGTGTGCACTCAGGGAGGTAATATACACACATAAGTAGGTAGGGTACTGGTACATAACTTGGCCTTCTCTTTTTGAATTTCTGTGGCCATCCCAGGGCTTAAACTCAGGGCCCCATGCATTCCTCAGTTGTTTTGCTCAAGGCTGAAGCTCTACTTCCGCCACAGATCCACTTCCAGCCATCTGGTCATTAATTGGATATAAAGTCAACCCAGGCATGCCTGGTCTGTCCTGTATCTCCTGCTCAGCTCTCTCAAAGCTGGAGTTCTCCCTTCTGGACAACTGCTCATCTTCTGTTTTTCTGGTAGTTTATTGGAAATAAGAGTCTCACAGACTTTCCTGCTCAGGCTGGCTTTGGATGGCGATCTCCTGAGGAGGCTTCAAGTGGATTTCCTCACGGATTCGATGAGAAGCCGCTCCACACAAAACCTTAGTCTAAATATTGGGAGGTACTAGCAAATCAGAAACATGAAGATGCTTCTAGTGTGTTCTAGATACTTAAGGTTAGAGACACATAACATTCATAACTATTAGATTATTTTATAGGCGAAAGGAGCAATGCAGACATTACTAGGATCACTCCAGCTTTCAGTCCTCTCATCCTGAGACAGTAAATTCACTGCAGCTCAAAGCTAAGTGACAGAGCTAGCATGAACTGTGGGCCTTAGCTCCCAAATCCTATGACAATCATTTCCCACTTTTGGCTTCTAAACTGTGACCAGAGGGGAAAATGAGGAGAGAAAATCCTTGTCAGAGAAAGCAGCTATAAACAACATTGGGTAGTTTACTTATAAATTCAAACTATTGGAACGACCCTGTGAAGAAATTAGGTTGTCCAGATTAAAAAATGAAGAAGCAAAGAAAGGCAGTTGCCAGTGTCTGCTGACTATAATGGCAGCTCCTCAGGTGGATGAGATGTAGAGATTCTCAGTTTGAATCCAGCCCAGTTAGGAGATTCTTTGAAATGCTTTTTCTAAGAGACAACAGAAAAACCCAGAAGTGGGACTGTGATTCAAGGCTAATGCACTATCCTTGAGCAAAAAATGATCAGGGACAACCCCTAGACTCATAGTTGAACTCCAGGACCTGCCCCCCAAAAGGAGCCTTTACCTCCATGTCTTTATGTATGTATGGATGCATTCCCATTGGTGAAACACCAGAGTAGCTATTATGAATGGCACCAAGCTAGGAAATTTGTTCTCAATTCAGTGATTTCATAGCACAGAGACAGCTTTCATGACAGTGCATGTTCTGGGGATCCCATGAGTGGTCCTAGTGTAGCCTAAGGGATTCTCTGTATCCCAGGCCTGCTGGAAGAAGTCTCTCTCATTGTCTGGACAGGCAGAAAAGGCCTCAGTCCTGTACAGCTGTGTAATGAACAACTCCATCCAGGCCAATTAGTGAGGATGAGTGCGGGCAGGCTCTGACGGCCAGGAGAAAAAGGCCTCTTTGTACCTCAAGCTATCTCTCTCCCCAGTGCTCTGTTTTGACAGGAAGCCTTCATGTGTGCCACCTCCCTTGACAAGCCAAGTTTCCTGCACTTACTCTGCCTTAGAGAGATTATGTTCCTGTGTTAGATACAGTGCTAAATGTAATTCAGGAGTCCTCCTGGGACACAGTTATGGCGCTGATCCTAATAAAATGTTTCATTGCAGACGATGATGGGGCTACGATGCCTCTCCTTGGTTTCCTGAAGCTTGGGAAATCCAAGCATATGTTGGATATCACAATACTTCCTGTCATATGGGGCTGGTGAAGATCATCAGGTTTTGAAATCTTTAACCTCTCCTAGTTGGACCCTGAGTGGCTAGGTTTTGATTGTGAACACAAGGCCTGCGTTCTGGCCATGAGCTCAGAACAGAACTCTATTGCTTGACCATTTTGTATTACTGCTTCACTTCTGCTTTCTCTCTCTCTCTCTTTCTCTCTCTCTCTCTCTCTCTCTCTCTCTCTCTCTCTCTCTCTCTCTCTCTCTTCTCTCTCTCTCTCTCTCTCTCTCTCTCTCTCTCTCTTCTCTCTCTCTCTCTCTCTCTCTCTCTCTCTCTCTCTCTCTCTCTCTCTCTCTCTCTCTCTCTCTCTCTCTCTCTCTCTCTCTCTCTGGTGTGTGTGTGCATACACTAGTCCTGGAGCTTGAACTCAGAACATGAGCATTGTACTTAATTTCTCTTGTAAAAATATAGCCCATTCCCACTTGAGCCACAGAGCCAATTCAGGCTTTATTATTGTAATGTTGTACTGAGTAATCAGGCCCAAAGTTACATATATGCAAAGCACTCTACACCTAAGGCACATTCACAGCCCTTTACTTCAGGTTTGTTACTATGTTTCTGTCTTTTTGTTTTTGTTGTTGTCAGTTGTAGGAGTTGAAGTCTGGGTCCTGGGTGCTGTCCCTGAGGTCTTTAGCTCAAGTCTTATCCCCTAACACTTTAGCCACAGAGCCATTTCAGGTTATCTGAGCCTCAATATTCTTGTCTGCATAATCATCTCAGTTGTGGAGCTCTTCCAAGGACCAGATGAATGAATGTACCCTGTGAAAGACACAGCAAATGGCACTCTCAACTCAGCACACAGCAATACGTGAAAGAATCAGCACACAGCACCCAATGGGTAAATCTGCAGCAGTGTGTGGGAAGGGGGAGCTCACCGTGCTGGAAGACAAGAAAGTCAGATCTGTTCCCAGGGCCTGAACTCAAGTCTTAGTACTCATATATTTTAAGTACATGATTTATATTTACATACACATGTTTACTGCATATTGCGGTTAGTGTAGATATTCATTTTGTGTTTTATTTATTATGTATATTAGTATATTATGTATATGTATATTAGTATATGTATAACGTTTTTTACATCCAATTACATAGGACATAGATTTGCCTGTGTATTAGACATCATTCCTGAGACCCCGGATTTTCACCAATTAGGAAAACAAGTGGGACAATTGGCTTCTTCCTCCATAATTAAGTTTTTGGCAGTTCTGTGATTTGAACTCTGGGCCTAGAAGGCACACTTCATGAATGGGTCAATGTTAGCCCACCAGTCTGATGCAAGTGAAGTTGTTGGACAAATTTGAGGACCTGAGATCAAGCCCTAGGATTGGCCAACATAGATGTGTACATAGATCTTTACATAGATGTGTAGATGCAGTGTGTGTGTATTTACATATGTATATGCAGCTATAAATGTATACAGCGACAGACAGACATTTATGTAGATTCTAGTACATAACTATATAAAGTGATATCTATATCTGATTTTCATATGTTCTATTACTACCAATTATTTGATCTAAAATTATGCCTTCATTAATTGATCACAGTAGAAGACTTAATAAAGTACTAAATTAATTAGTGACTTGAATTTATTGCATACAATCTTATACTAGAATGACTAGCTAATTAGTAATTCAATTAGTACATTTCAAACATTCTATTAGTGTTCCTACACATAGGAACATAGGATCTTCAGCAGTGTTTAGGTGCTAGTCCCAGGATCCAACTCAGGGCCTAGGTGTGTGGGTTAGGCTCAGGCTTCACTGACAGCCCACCAGCCTTCAGCCATGCTAGGTCACATTCAATTTTCAAGAGGAGTCATTGAGACCCAGGATGGTCAATTGCAAAGGAAACAAAGGTAAAACGGTTGTGTAAAACTTGCTGTTTATTTCCCTCCTCCATTTGTGTTGGTTTGATGTGTTTTGTTTTGTTTTGTTTTGTTTTGCCACCAGTGCCAAGAGTTGAATTTGGTCCTAGGATCCCTGGATCATCTGTGGGTGTAAAAGCTGCACCCCAGCCTAGGGTAATCATGGTTTAAGACACAATAAAATGCTTCCTTGAGCAAAAAGAGCTCAGGGAAAATGTCTAGGCTAACAGTTCAAGCCTCAGGACCTGCCACACAAAAAAGCCAGCAACTACATGTGTCTGTGTATGTATGCATGTATTTCTACCGGTGAACATCCAGAGTTGCTATGTTGAAAGGCACCAAGATAGGAAATTTGCTTTGAATAGAATTATTTCATTGCACAGAGAATTCATTCAAGTCAGTGCTGGTTCTGGGGCTCCCCCT